>NW_027505131.1:250000-316636 GCF_021521415.1 Bidens hawaiensis
TTGGTTTATCCCAAGCAACTTACTTCTTTTTAATTTGAATATAAATCCAAATTTTAGTGAAAATCAAAATAGAAAGGGAAGGCAAGAGGAGGGTGAGGATTTTTTAAATTTTAGCCCATCCAATTCAAAACAATATTTTGAATTAAAGAATCAAAACAATATTGAAGAATCTTTTTTAGAATCAATTGAAAAACTAAACATATTATTTAAAGGAGATTTTCCTTTGCAATTAAGATGGACTGGACGTTTGAATCAATTGAATCAAAAAATGATGAATAATATCCAGATATACGGTCTTCTGGTTAGCCTCATAAATGTAAGAAATATTACTATATCCTATATTCAAAGGAAAGAAATGAATCTGGATATAATGAGGAGACGTTTAAATCTTACACAATTAACGAAAAAAGGGAATTTTGATTATGGAACCTGCCCGTCTATCTGTAAAAAATGATGGACAGTTTTTTATGTATCAAATCATAGGTATTTCATTGGTTCATAAAAGTAAGCACCAAAGTAATCAAAGATACCGAAACCCCCAAAATGAAGGGAACAAATATTTCTGGGAGGGGTTATTCGTCTTACTAGTCTTCGACACAAGAAAAGGATTTTTCACACCCTTTTCTTGTGTCGAAATAATAATGATTCTTTATCTTTATATTGTTCGTCAAACATTCCTAGTTTTTTTTTCGATTTTTTAGAGACGTATCAGAACGTTTTTTAGAGTTATTACGTATTTTTTTCTTATTATTATATTATCTTATCATAATAAATAATTACGTATACATAATTACGTATACTATAAATATAAAATACTATAAAAGTGGTGGACAAACAAAAGAGGAGGGGAAAATTGATTGAGTAAATAGAACTTATTCAATGAACTTATAAAAAAATCTTCTAATTATTAAGAACTCAACGGGACCTTCTCCCTCAAATCAGACAAACAAAGAAGGGAATCCGTTGAGTTCTTACGCTTTCATGTATACAACTCAATTCATCCTATTACTACAGGGATGAACCCAACCCGCTATCTATATTGTGTTTCTAGTTCAATTATAACCCACAACGAACGGGGGTCCGGGGGCAGCGCCCTTGGCAGCGGGGTTCTAGGGGCGGCAGCCCCTAGCAGGGTCTAAGGGGCAGAGCCCCTGGCTGGGGTCGAGCTGCCAGGTCAGGTTGGAAAAATTTTATTTCCATTAACTGTCTAACACATTTTTCACTAGGATTTTAATTTATTTCCCAACGAACTTAACTTTTGGCGAACTTAATATTAAGCGAATTTATCATTCAGCGAAGTTAACTTGGCGAACTTATCATTAGGCGAACTTGGCATCAGCGAACTTGACCAGTGGCGAATTTAACTTGGCGAAGTTAAACCTTAGGCGAACTTACATTGCAGGCGAAGTTGCCTGCTGGCGAACTTGGCTTGCAGTGAACTTGGCTTGCAGCGAACTTAGCTTACAGGCGAAGTTGGCTTGCAGGCGAAGTTGCTCAGTAGCAGGTCCTGTTCGTTCTAAAACCCCTTACTCATATCCGTTTCGTCATGAAACCTTGGAGATGATAGTGACCAAACCCGTAAACGTTCTCATGTTCATTTTCGGATAAAACTTGACCCAAAAGCGCATAAAGTTTGGACCTTTAAACGTTCAAGACTATATCTTTCCATTTAATTGATTCGCACAGGTTTAAGGGTTCATTAGTTTCGTTTTAGCATCAATTTTACAACTTTACATTATGTTTACCCCCGATCTATTCTCGTTCTAAGTTTCAAGGCTAAACGTTTATAAAAACGTAAACTTTAAGATCAAAACATACCTTTTATACGTTCGGTTGGTCGCGTTTTGCTTGGTTATCTTGTATCTAGCTCGTATATGAGAGATCTATTGCTATTCGATGTTCGTTGGTCGTTTCACCCTTTTCCTCTCTCTCGGCCGTAAATAGTAATAAGGAAGTGTGTGTGTGTGTTTGAGTGTGTAGAGATTAGGATGGATGTAAATGAGGGTTTAGGGTTTTAGGTTGGTTTAAGAGGGTATTTATACCTCTTGAAGCCCATGGACCTAAAGCCCATTACCACTTAATCCACCTTCATTAATCTAAGTTCATAATCCATTCTTTACTCGATATTAATTAATTAATAACGCGAAATCACTAAACGTAACTTTCTTTATTTAACATTATAAGATTTAGGATGTTACAGTCTTATAATTCTTGTAAAAGTATCATTTATTTATAAGCACAACATTGCATTTCATTATATTTATATGATGTTACATATATATTTTGTTTTAAATATGTCCCACCGTGTGTAACACGAGTACTATCCAAAATCAATATTAGAATCTAATGCTATGTTTCTTTTAAGATATTTGAATCACTTAAAGCTTGCTAATGTTAGAAAAGAAATGGCAAATTTGGATTTGGAAAATGAAGTTAGTGAGAAGGTAAATTGGTTGTTAGAGTGTGTAAAGCCCCGTTACCGGTAGCCCTACTTTCGTGTTGGATTTACTCATAAACGCAGTTCTAAATACCAGAGTTAATTAAAACATTCGCGGAATATAAAAGCTTTCATAAAATATTTCATAACAAAACACATCTTGTCTTAAAACATCATTTTGTCTTTCAAAATAAACGAAACATTAAACTTAAACGTCTTGAGTCTTCCGATGCCAGCCTCTTATTCAGTGCCACGTGTCTCCTCAAGCGAGCTGCCTCATCCTACTCACCTGCGTGCATACTAAAAGTCAGCTACGCTGAGTGAGTTCTAGTTAATCATACATTATACAATACACATAAACTTATATTCTTTCATTCATAATTTCATACTTTCATACTTTCTTTTGTATTAACTTACTTTCATATCTTACGTTATAAAGAGCATTACGCCCTACATTCCTCGAGTATTATTAGGGCTCGGTACCCTCCTTCCTCGAGTATTATTAGGGCTCGGTACCCTCCTTCCTCGAGTATTATTAGGGCTCGGTACCCTCCTTCCTCGAGTATTATTAGGGCTCGGTACCCTCTTTCCTCGAATATTAGTAGGGTTCGGTTCCCTAGTTCTCGAATATTAGTAGGGTTCGATTCCCTCTTCGTTACCATACAACCATACATCATACCTCGAGTATCATTAGGGCTCGGTACCTTTTTCGTAACCATACAACCATCATTTCCTTCTTTTATTAACTTTATCACGTTCATACACATAAGCATACATATCATACTTACCTTATACATAGCGTTACAACCTGACAGTACGTGCAATATTCGAAGATCGTTCACGTACCATCAAGCAATCATTCATACATTTCACATTATCCACATAAGGCATACACTTATCTCTTAGGATAAGCGTATTAACAAACATATTGAGTATGCACACAGCCCCGAAAACATAACACATAAATGGGGCTAGAAACTCACCTGAATCCTGTTACGCTCTCCGTTAATAGTTATTCCCTTCTTGAGCTGTGCACGGCTAACTGTATAATATTTACACGTATCAATTAACTACTACTACTCATGTTGTATTTCTATCTTTATATGACCCACAACGAACGGGGGTCCGGGGGCAGCGCCCCTGGCAGCGGGGTCTATGGGGCGGCAGCCCCTAGCAGGGTCCAAGGGGCAGAGCCCCTAGCTGGGGTCGAGCTGCCAGGTCAGCTTGGAAAAATTTTATTTACATTAACTGTCTTAACACATTTTCCATTAGGTTTTTAATTTATTTTCTAAGCGAACTTAGCTTTAGGCGAAGTTAAACCTTAAGCGAACTTAGCTTTAGGCGAAGTTATCAGTTAGGCGAACTTGGCCGTAAGCGAAGTTATCAATTAGGCGAACTTGGCCTTAGGAGAAGTTATCAATTAGGCGAACTTGGCCTTAGGTGAAGTTACCAGTTAGGCGAACTTGGCCGTAGGCGAAGTTATCAATTAGGCGAACTTGGCCTTAGGCGAAGTTACCAGTTAGGCGAAGTTACCAGTTAGGCGAACTTGGCCTTAGGCGAAGTTACCAGTTAGGCGAACTTGGCCGTAGGCGAAGTTATCAATTAGGCGAAGTTAAGCTTTGAAGGCGAAGTTAAGCTTTGAAGGCGAAGTTAAGCTTTGAAGGCGAAGTTGCCCAGTTCAGCTACGGGTTTGGTTTTTATCAAGCATTTTGGCGATTTTAATACCCTTGTTATGGTTCGACATCACCCACTAACGTTCCCTAACCATTTTCGGTCGTATATATATCCCGTATATACTATAAAGCTTGGATCTTTAAGCTTAAGGACATTCAAAAGGCTAAACGTTCAATAAAACGTAAACTTTAAAGGTCAAGAACATACCTTTAGCGCTCGTTCGATCTTGGTTAGCTTGTTTATGCACTCTAGATCTCGTGTAATAAGATCTAATACCAACTAACGTTTGCTCTCTCTCGGGTCTTGCTCGTTTATGGTGTGTGTGTGTGTGTTTGGAGTGTGTAGAGATTATGATGGAAATGAAATGAGGGTTTAGGGTTTTAGGTTGGTTTAGGGGATATTTATATCCCTTAAAGCCCATGGACCTAAGGCCCATTCTCATTTAACCCATCTCAATTAATCTAAGTCTATGATCCGTTCTTTACTCGATATTAATTAATTAATAACGCGAAATCACTAAACGTAACTTTCTTTATTCATCATTATAAATTTTAGGATGTTACAGAGTGTGAGAACTATTAGTCAAATTTTGATGATCTTCTAAACTCTTAAGATTAAACTTAAGGTAACACTTATTCGATAACTTAGTTATGTAGTTGATTACTCTAAATTTTTTTACTTTCATTGTTTACTTTGTGTTTTGTGTTTAAGTTATTAGTTTAGTTCATAACTAGAAACTTCCAAAATTTATTTTGTTTGCCAGGTTGTGAAGGTAATTTGCTTTTTTTGGTGAAATTTTGAAGAAGTTGATGGTTGGTAAATGTGACAACCCCAAATATAGGGCTAATATTTTTTTAATATAGATACCGAACATAGTGTTGGTCGAACCGAACCGTATGTCTTTAGGCTTGGCCAAATAAAAACAAAACGAACAAGCACTAGTTTAACCGAAACGAACCCGAGCCCGATAACTCGAAAGTTTTAAGAAACATTCTAAGAATTATTTAATCATACCAGTTATCCAAAACATATAACTCAAACACCAAACGACATTCTATGTTATGTCCGGTGACCGAATAAAATGAAACAAAAACCGATAAACGAGAATCGTGATTTGTAATACAATCACTTACAATATATTACCCATGATTTTTATACAAAGACTAGCCCCATTGTTAATTATCTAGAACATAATAATAATAATAATAATAATAATAATAATAATAATAATAATAATAAAAATAATAATAATAACAAAAGATATTATATACCAAAAATCAAAATAAATCTCCTGCAGCCCAAATTAAATCTGCTAACCATCTCTGCCCCCATTCACGTTCCACCAATTCTCTTCCCCAATCAGAGCCTGTGCATGCCTTCAGTATCCAAGAAATTCTCTGATCAAATCTTTCCCTCTTCTCAATTTAAATCAATGTTATCATCTTTATTCTCACAACATCTTCAAGTAAACTATCTGTTATCTGCTTCTCTCTCTGACTCTCTGCTGAAGATTCTGAACCAGCCAAGAAACATCCATAATCTGGTAATCCAGTGTTCTATTATTATTCTATACCGATTCTGAACCCCATTCGATTGTTGCTAATATTCTGGTCGCTCACAGCAGCCATATTCTTCCGTGTGTCTCGCTGTCTTGCTGGTAGAATCAGTCCAGAAGCAAGGAATCCGGTTGCTCGTGAAACCCTAACACGCACCAGGTACCACCACAGCCAATATTCGTTTCCGTTTGTATATTATTCTAAGTTTTGGCTCTGTGTTAAACCCGCATGTTAAACCGTGAACAAATAAGAAAATAACCTTGCTTTAAATTTATCTAAACAATGTTAATAAACAAATTAATAAATCAGATTCAGAGCAATAGGAGAGTAAATTTCTGAATAAATTAGAAATTATAAACAAAAACCTTGTTTTTAAACAAAACGGGCCAAGAAACCGAACCTTAAAACTTCGTTTACATAATAACCGGAATCTGCAGAATCTATAACTGGTCTAGAACCTTAAAAATCGCGCGTCATGCAATCCCAAAACCATTGCCAAAATAATGGCCATTCGGTTATCCGTTTAAAGTCAAACTAGTTCAAAAACCGAGCAAAAATGCGATTTGTAACTTCTGAACTGTTAGCACAGGTTCTAGAAGTTTAAAAGTATTTGTTTTTTGTCATTAAAAGGAAAAATAACCAAACCCAAAAGCTAACAATAAAACCGTTCGGTAACTCGTTTAATAGATAAACTAGTTTGAAAACCGCACCAACAAGTGACCATCTTAACTTCTAAATTTTAACATAATTTCCAGAAGTTTTTAAAACCTATGAATGTAAAAACAACTTATTTTATGGTAACTCGTTAGCATTAATACAGCCAGGGTTATGTTTTTAAAACCTATGAATGTAAAAACAACTTATTTTTATGTATCAAAACTTGTCTTAAGTGGTTTGGTGACCAAAAGTGGGTTTTCGTTTAAAAAGGGTATTTTTGGAACAAGGTATCAAGTTAAACCGTAACTTCCGAATATTATAAAACCGGACCTTTAAAACAGAAGCTTAAAATTTTAAAAAGATAAATATAAGCTATGAAATGTTTAAGGGAAGTTGGATTTACAAAACAGGCCCGTTTACAAACTTTAAAGTATTGCTCGTTTAAAACCGAACGGGCCGGGTTTTAAGACTAAAACGTTTCAAAACTGTAAGACCCACATTTTTTTTTCGTAAAATTTTGTTTAAAATATTTAATATAAATGTATAAAAATATTTTAGGGAAAAAAACAACCCCTCTTTGGGGCAAGATTTGACATTTAACCGCTAGTTACGGCGAACCGACATAAACCGAACGGGCAGTTTCAAAACTACAATAATATGAATATTCGGAATATATATTTTTTTTTACATTAAGTATATTGTAATAAAGTCATAATTTTAGTGTTTACATATTTTCCTAAAATTTACCAAGTCTTAAACCCGGTTTTCACCAAAACGAATGCTAAACGAAAATACGGGAACTAAGTCCTTACATCACCAAACTTTCTGAAATCTCAGATCTGAAAATAATATGTTTTCATATACCCTAATATTCTGGAAAAATTGGAGTATTAATTATAAGGGAATTTGTTTACGAAAACCATATTTTAAAGGCTTGCCGTTAAAAACCGACAACACCGATAACCACCTGTGTTGTTAACTTTGAAAACCCGAGGGCTGATGTTTCCAATCAGAAATGATCATGCTACTGATGTGAACAAATTATATAGTTCTGATGGTCATACGGTAACCCGCAACCGAACATAAGGCCCGAACTTTCTAAATATAGAGACTTTATTAAAACGTGGTCAAGTAAAACAAGGTTATTAACATAATTAGTAGTTGAACTAAATACTTAAACACAAATCATCAACATTATAACTTATATAAGTGTAAACTTTCCATAAAAGGAAACTTTATCCACCAGGAACTTAACACTTGGGCCAACGCTTAGAATTAAATACTCGTTTCACCATTGAATATTTATTGAGGTTAAAACTAGTTGAGTTAAGTATTTATAATTCGTTATTTACCATAGGAACCACCACTTTCGGGAAGTCATTCGTTTATTTACTTGGAGCATTCGGTGAGTCTCGCGTGTAATCCCTTTTAACTTAAATTTTGGGAACTAGTACATACTCCTAAACTTTTTATATGGTATGGAACTATCGGGGTGTTTTACTGCTAAATTTTTTCCCAACTTTTTACACAATCATTAGCCAGAGGGGATGGGCCGGAGGCTTGTATGGGTAGTACTATTTGGGAGACCCCCACGCACAGTGACCCTATGTTGGGTAAACCACACTGAGATCTGCGGATCGTTGCGGCATATAACCTACGTGTTTGATTATTGCTTTTAGCAGGGCGATAGTATGGGACGGTATAACTTCTAGTATGAGTTTGGGGATACTTATGCTAGTTGCAGGTTTGATTGTGGACTTGATATGTGATATACCATGATGTGTCAACTTTATTATTATGTGTCTTAAACTCACGAGCTCACCAACATTATGTTGACGTATTTTAGTATGTACTTTTCAGGTAACTTAGCCATTGGAGAAGGGAATGAGGTTACGCCTTAGTCGCCTTAGTGAACCGTAGAAGCCATGGTTTTCAAGAATAAAGTAATGTAGTCATGGAAGACTACTTGATAAATAAATATATAATCGTTAGATGACATCCTAGACAAATTAATGGTGCTATGCATCTAAGACAATTTATGGGTCATGGTTGACCCGTTTGCTGTAGTTGTATCTTTGAATTTGCAAACTCTTAGCATGTTATGAATTTCCTTTTAAGTTTATTTATTTTCCGCTGCTCATGGTTGATACAAGTCGGTCACGACTAGCCCCCCCCCCCCCCCGGGTCGGGTGTGACAGTAAATTTGACTCCGACATGTTTAGATCTTCTTTTGGTCTCTCCATTTTATGTGTATATTTAGTTTGTTTTAGTATTAAGCTTGTATTAAGACAATCTCAATAATCAATAGTTTGGTTACTAAGTTATGTTTATTATGTGTGTTTGTTTAATATAATAGTGAAAAAATATTATAATTTTGATGATCAGTTTGTTGCATTTTATTTAAAAAGCATCTGAATTTATAAGATTATGGTTATAAAGTTATGTTAAATTTTATGATTTTCTAAATGTTTTCTTGTGAAATTTTATGGTTGTCCGTATTTTTATGATAATAATTACATTCAGATATTTTGTTTTTAGTTTTACATAATCTTCTAGATATTAATGTTAACATAAACTCATTATGACATACATTAACATTTTTAGTTTAATACTTAATCGGGTTGGTATGTTAAACACTGGTTGAAATTAGATAATACAGTTTAATAAAGTTTAAAAACTAATCGGGGACTCGATTGGACAGAAAATTTTGAAGTTCATACTAGGATTTTACGGTTTGAATATTTTCATGACTTTGCTAATATAGACAAGTTTGTATAACTATTAACTTTTTATGTAAACAATGTTACTCTCTAATATTTTGTTTAGCTCGTCTTAAAGTTAATATATGGTTATCTATTTATGAAAATTTATGGTCGTCTATATTGATTTTGTTATTTATTTATTTTCAACATGTGTATAATGTGACATCCCACATCGGTTGGGAAGGAGAACTAAGCCTTCTTTATAAAGAGGTGGATACCTTCCCCATCATAACGCGTTTTGGGCGCTTAATGGTAGTGGATGAGAGGAGAACTCCACAGTTAAGCGTGCCCAGGTGGGAGAAGTATGAGGATGGGTGACCACCTGGGCAACCAAAAGCAAATCCGTGAGGCGATGGTGGTACGTCCCGGCCAAAGCGGACAATATTATGATGCGGTGGTAGCTGGGCTGTTACAAATGTTGTAAGGCCCCGTTACCGGTAGCCCTACTTTCGTGTTGGATTTACTCATAAACGCAGTTCTAAATATCAGAGTTAATTAAAACATTCGCGGAATATAAAAGCTTTCATAAAACATTTCATAACAAAACACCTCTTGTCTTAAAACAACATCTTGTCTTTCAAAATAAACAAAACATTAAACTTAAACGTCTTGAGTCTTCCGATGCCAGCCCCTTATTCAGTGCCACATGTCTCCTCAAGCGAGCTGCCTCATCCTACTCACCTGCGTGCATACTAAAAGTCAGCTACGCTGAGTGAGTTCTAGTTAATCACATAATCATACAATACCTTCTTACATTTCATACTTAACCTCTTAACTTTCTTACATACACACGTAAGTGCATATACTTTCATTCTTACCTTCATACTTCCTTTACATACATAATCATACGTTTTAAAGAGCCTTTCGCCCTATAACCTCACAGATATTATAAGGGTCTGGTCCCAAACATCACATATATTATAAGGGTCTGGTCCCTAACATCACAGATATTATTAGGGTCTGGTCTTTTTGTTTCGTGTAACTGTACCGTACCTGTTCATACATACTTTCCTTGACAATACGTGCAATCTCCGAAGAGCGTTCACGTACCATCATCATAACATACATACATTATGCATACATCATATATTCATACATACATCCTATCTTTCATCATACTTATCAATCATCTCTTAACTACCACCTGACGGTACATGCAATATCCGAAGATCGTTCACGCACCGTCAAACAATCATCATACATAAATCATACAAGGCATACACTTACCACTTAAGATAAGTGTATTAACTATCACATCGAGTATGCACACAGCCCCGAAAACATAACAAGGAAGTGGGGCTAGAAACTCACCTCAATGCGGTTTCGTTCACCGTTTACGGTTATTCCCTTCTTGAGCTGTGCACGACTAACTGTATAATAATTATACGTTTCAGTAAACTATCACTACACATATCGCCTTTCTAGTTTAATCATTACCCTCAACGAACGGGGGTCCGGGGGCAGCGCCCCTGGCAGCGGGGTTCTAGAGGCGGCAGCCCCTAGCGGGGTCCAAGGGGCAGAGCCCCTGGCTGGGGTTAAGCTGCCAGGTCAGCTTGGAAAAATTTTATTTTCATTAACTGTCTTATCACATTTTCCATTAGCATTTTAAATCATTGAATAATATGCTACTTAAAAGTTCATGGGTTTATTTGTAATTAAATCATTCTTTTCTAAGTCTAGGGACCATTCTGTCATTCTGTTAAACTTCTAATTCGTTACTTATCCTTAACGAACTGACTTACCATGACGAACTGGTTCTTGTAACGAATTGGAACCTTTAACGAACTGGACTCTTAACGAATCAGTCCATGTAGCGAACCAGTCCAAGTAGCGAATTGGACCTTCTAATTCGTTATCTACTTTAACGAACTGGTCATAACGAATCAAGGGTGATTCGTCACCCCTTTCCCTTAACGAATTGAACACGAACTGTAATCAGTTCGCTATGTTCCCATGGACGAACTAGCTAGCGAATCACCTTTAATTCGCTATATTCCTGTAGCGAACTAGGGTTAGGTCAGGAATGTCAGAACATTCCCTGACATTCCCCCTTAACCTCGTACCACTTTCCGACGCCGCCTTTCCGGCGCCGTCATTGCCGGAAAGCCGCCGGAAAAACGCGATTTCGCCGGAAAAACGGGTTTTAGCTCGTTTTTCACCGTTTTTCGTCCCGTTCAATCCAGATCTGAGCTAGGGTGACTCCTAAGCTCATCATAGGTTCGGTTTATACCCGAATCCACCCGATCTCGTGACTTAAACGGTTTAACGGTGTCGGCTCGTCGTTTCATGATTATATCTAACGGATTTAAGCTCAAACAATAAAATACTATCATTACCTCGGGTCGGTTCTCGGTTTCCTTCTTGATATCGGTTTAGAGAGAGAGAGAACTAGAGAGAGAATCTTAAGTGTGTGTTTTGGATGGTGTAAGGGATATGTGTAAATGAATTAAATGGAGGATTAAGGGTATATATATTTTTGATCATGAGCTTAAGCCTATGGTCTTTCTTTCATTCCTCCATAACCCAAGTCCATAACCCATATCAATTTACCCAACACAAGTCCATCTCATATTCTATTCAACTAAACCGATAACGACCCGCTATAAAATAAACGAACTTTATTTTATTAATATAACCGAAAGTAGGATGTTACATGTAACACGGGTACTATCCTAGTTTTGAATATGTGATTGCTTATAGTGTTGAAAAAATCTTGATTTCTCAATAGAGTTGAACTAGGGTAATTACACTAGTATGTATGTATATATATATATAGGGGATGGTTAAAGAGAGAAATGATATTATTGCAAGAAATGTAAGAAATGAATATGGACCACTAGTTTTGTTTTAAGTTTTAAATGCTTAAGTTAAATAAAGAAACTATTAATTATTCTCTTTCTTCAATTAATATAACTAATAAACCATAATACTTATTTATTTAATTAATATAACTAAATAAATTATTATAATTAGAAAATATTAAGAACCCATTTATTTTTATAACTTACTTTTTGTTTCTTGAATTTTTATCCTACACACGTATAATTTATTTATACATTAAAATTTCTTTCTATCCAAAACTAATTTCTTTCAACTCAATATATTAATATCCATCAACACATACTTACATTATGATGAATAATACCAAAAAATAATTTTACATGTGTTTACATTAGATATCAACAAAAAACATACAACCTATACAAAAACGTATAATCTACACTTGTTCTAAGAATAAGATAACATATAACCTACACACGAAAAACATTTAACCTACACACAAAATTCATCATCAATAAAATACACACGAACACGAAAACATATAACCTACACACAAAAAACACCTACACACGAAAATTTTAACTTTGTGTAGGTTATATAACTTTGTGTAGGTTGTATATTTATTTAACTTTGTGTAGATTATACGTTTTTATTGCTCAAAACTAGTGTATGTTATATAACTTTGTGTAGGTTGTATATTTATCGAACTTAAATACGTTGATATATGCTAATATATTTAGTGGAAATTATTTTTTTAATATAAAGAAATAGTATTATATGAATAAATTGTATTTATGTTGAATAAAATGAAGAATGTGTAAATAAAAAATAAAACTAAATTAGTGTTTTTATCTTTTTAATTATTATAGTTAAATTAGTTAGATATATTAATTAGAGATATTTATTATGGTTATATTAATTGTATTAATTGGAGAGAGAGAGTGCATTTATTGTTGCATTAACATCTTTTTTATTTATTTTCAAATATATAAAACCTATAGTGGCTCATATTCATTTCTCTCATTTCTTGCAATAATTTGATTTCTTTTTTGAACGTAAACCTATATATATATATAATTTTTTTAACAACAAGGCTTTTATTACTAACAAGAATAAAAATACAAAGTGGGCAACAAAACAAAAGGCTGAAAATTAGAACCAACAAAGCTAAAAAAAACAAAACAAAAAAATGACACCAATTACATTAGGGGAAAGTGAATACGGTGCTGTCAGCCGTGTAACCTTACACACAAAACCAATCAAAACTACGTGGTTTTGATTTAAACCTCCTCATTTAACTAAAATCATTTCCTTTTTTATAAAAATCTTAGTTTACTACTAATAGAAAATGGAAAACGTTAACTGCCCCTTCCTCCCCAAATTCCACCAAATAACACAAAACAAGTTTTTCTTCTTTTTGGATCTTGCTCCACCATCAGTCGGCTTTCAATTTTTTAATTATTTAAGTTTTTCTTTTGCGTTTTAACTTCAGTACTAATATCAATGACTATATTTTCTTACATTGGTGGTTTACAATTCTTGGATTTTTTTTCTTATGGATTTTAAGTTTCTGAATTAATATATCAATGAATATACCGCCTAAATATTAAATAAATGAAACACAAATTATCCAATAAAGCTCAAGAACCCCATGAAAAGAATTGCAAAACTTTTTACTCTGTAAAACCATAATAGCCAAAATTAATTACCTCTCTAAAAACTGGAGCCTTTGTCTTTAGATTATTGGAATGAAAATCTCCTTAAAACAAACATTTCGATTACAGAGTTGACATGGAATTATTGTTAACATGGAAAGAATTTAAAATAGATGAGGTATTTAAACCAAAACTACGTAGTTTTGATTGGTTTTGCGTTTAAGGTTACACGGCTGACAGCACCGTATTCACTTTCCCCGTTACATTATGCCATCCAAACTAAAATCATACCCTACTCCCTTAAAGATGTTGGACCGAATCGAGAGCTACAAGAAAGCTATTTCTTTAATATCACACTAATAAATGAATAATAATTACTCTAGTGTTGTACTAGAATGAAGCTCGTTTTATACACGGGTGGTTAAAAAAAATATAACAAAAAAGTTAAATTTAATAATATACATGATAATATATCTTGTGGATTCCTAAGATAAAATAATTTCTTAAAATACATAGATTAGTAAGAATAATTTGTATTTGTATTTTAAAAGAAATCAAAATGGAAGGTTATGAATTTATATCAATTAAGAAAATAAGAATGTTAACATCAATTCATCTTAGTTGAGTTGGTAAGCCATTAACATTTTAAAAACAAGGTAGTGAGTTTGATTCCCACCAACAACATATTTTTCATTTTATCATTCATGAATGAGAAATTGTAAAAATGAAAACGTGTACACTTGACAGCCTGTATGAAGGGTTTAATTGAATGACATGTGGAATTGTCTTGCTTTAATAGTATATGTAGATTTGATCTTTAACACTAATATATATGTTACTTTAAAATTTAAATATCCAATTTAAGTTGTATTTATAAAACCATATATATTGTGCTTTACAGTTTTTTTTGAAATGACGACTTTCTTGTATTTAGGATACCTCAATGTTCAAATTGGAGAGCCCCATGCCCCACTCTGGTTAGACTATGTTGTCTTAATCGGCCCACGCTGGCTTCAGAGTTTGGCTTGGGTGCTCCCCCGGGAAACCATACCGTTGGCTGCCACTTGACAGCCGTTGTGCCATCACATGAGCATAACTCTCTGGCATAACACACGGTGGGACGAAAACCCGGGTGGGCTTAGGTTCAAACTGACAACCTTTGCACAAGGTCTAGCTCAAATTCTTCGTTGCCAATATCCACCCAAATATGACACAAGTGGAATTCGAACTTGAGTCTCCACTGGAGAATCCAAGACTCCTACCAAAAATTCGTAACTTTTTAAACTTGTAACTGATTAATTTGGCAAACAATTTCACAAGTTTGACTTTTTAGTCAAAATTGAGTCTAATATCACCATTTTCCAAATTTACTAAAAACAAGCACAATTTTAATAGAATCTCTATCCAGCCGCCATTCAAGGGTGGTTACCACTATATGTAGGTCCCGACACCGGATCCGACACAAACGAACGGATCGATTTGTTCTTGATAGACATTCGAGACGGGCGCGTTAAATCAAAGGATCGAGTAAATAATAAATGGATAATATAATACGATCTCGTTATCGGTTCCGAAAGATTAAATATATAATAAACGAACCAACCCCAACCGACGTGAGCTCCCCTTGGGTGGGTGATTTACACTATAAGAACACGCACATACATATGACTAGTATTCCCTATTTATAGCCAAACACAAATATTCTAGAAGATCCTTTCCCCGTTGAAGCTAAACGAGTGCATCGAAGCTCTCGTCTCGTATCCGAATTTCCCGCTCACTTTAGTTATAACTTGACCATAAATATATTACGAGTTTCACAGTTTAATATCACAAGTCACAAATTATTGGCCTTACACTAGTATTATATCATATTTAAGCATTAAAACATCATTATTCCTAACTAAAAAACAAAAAAAACATTTCACATCAAAATTGACCACTTTCAAATGAATTTACTTGCATGCAACACTTCAATCAATTATATAATCACAAAGCCTTGAAGCATGTTAGAAACCCCTATTACATTAATTTATATTTTTTTAATAAAATACAGATTAATGGGCTTTGCAACCCAATCCTACTTGGCTCATTTTGATTAAAAAAAGAAAAAAAAAGGACCCGTTTTTGAATCTGTTGATGCAACATCCAACCTGCAGCACATGTTTCTACCGGTACCTTAATTAAGTGCTTTAAGTTTAATATAACTTAACCTAAGGCTATGAAGCTGCCTGCCTGGAATACACAATGAAATCTTGCTTCTAAAATTTGGTCACACTCTGATCAATACAGCTCTCTCAGCAGCAATGATGTTGTGTGTGATGAGTAAATTACAAGCACACCATATAAGGGGAATCTAAATGGTAGCTTATAGATGCAGTAGTGACTATCCAACAAAATATCAGAATGTTTACATTATTACATATACTTCGGTAAATATGTACAATGGGTATGTTTTCAGAAAAATATGAATGCTACACACCTGAAATTATTTGACATCAAGATCTGGGATTTGTGATATAATGGGCCAGCACTTGCCTTTTCTACTATGACATATTTTGCTCAGTTTCGGGCAATATTTCACCCAAAAACGTGAAAGCGAATGGAGTAGTGTAACAGGCAGATCTTTAAGCATTGGGCATGAGTAAATTACAAGTTCTTCAAGGCAAGTGAGGTGTTGCAAGCCCATTGAAATGGATTCAATGTCCGTAAAGTTAGAGACATATAAATAAGTTAGAGATGATGGAAGAAGAAAAGATGTAGTGTTCCTCGTATCATCTGCCTTTGCGAATGGAATCGCTCCTGAATGTTCACCATATAAGATTAATGTAACGAGTGAGGTTGGGAAATTTTGTACGCCCCACTCCGAAATCGGCTTCTTTAAGCTTCCTATTGAGAGGTTAGTTAAATTGGGAGGCCACAAACCACAAGGAAATGAGTAGTCCATACTTGGACAATAACTTATCCACATGTATTCCAAAGATGTGAGACTTTGCAAATGCTCATGAGGAAATGACTTTAGATTCTTGCAGTTATTGATTAAAAGAGATTTGAGGCAAAGAAATGGAAGAAAACCGAAACCTTGTCCGGGAATGGATTCTAAGTTATCGCAACTTGAAATTATTAATGTGGTGAGATGAACTAAGCATCCTTCCGGAAGCAACCTCAGATTCGGAATTCTGTAAATCACGAGATATTCAAGTGATGACACGAAGTTGTCGAGAAGCCAGCTCGTCTCTAGATTATCACAATCCTCAATGTTAAGAATTTTCAAAGGGGATGGAGTGTCGTGTGTTGGGAACGTTAAGGATGTAAGTGAACCACAACCGGATATCTTCAACTTCTCAATACTGTTTGGACAGGAGTAGGTCTCTAATTTTGGACAACTAGTAATTTCCACTTCTCTAAAAGAATCCATATTAGTAACCCCTTCCGCCTTTTTCTGTCCCATTGATACCAAATTTACACACCCGCTTACTTCCAACTTTTGCAAACTCACAAGAATCTTACTTACCTCAGCTTCTAATTTCCACAAGTATGTGAGTTCATCACATTGTAAAATGCGTAAATATTCAATTGCTCGAAGATGCTCTAGAACATCTACATTTGGCTGAGTAAGTCCCTTGACATCCCACACTGTCAATCTAATTATTGATGAAGACACACTAACCATGCTTGTTAACACCACTGCAGAACATTCTCTAATATATAATACCTCAAGTGATGGTACCAACTCAACTTCCACTACATCCAGTTTTGGACAATTTATTATAGATATCTCATGAAGACAAGGAAATGAACCAGCTTTGTCAGTGCCGCTAGTTGACCATTCCTCCCAGTCCCGCATATCTTTAAATTCCAGAACTCTAAGTGATGGAAATGAAACACCGCCGCAAGAGTTAGGAGGTCCAAGTAACTCTGAACCTAGCTTTTTCAGCCCATTCATGCTTTCAACGTACAACGTTTGGAGTGACGGTAAATGCCCAAGTGTTGGTAAACATGTACAACTTCTACAACCGCGCAATGTAAGTTGGGTTAAGCAAACAAATGAGGAATGCCCTACCCAACTAGAAAACTTTGTTCCCGCGTAGGATGAAATCATGAGGCTTGTCAACTTTTCAGAAGGCCTTAGCCCTTCTAGTACTTCATATTCGGTTACTTCATCCCGAGAATCAGCAAATGCATCACTCCATATCATCTCCAAATCACAAAGACCAATCTTTTGTTGTAAGTTTGCCTCCTTCGCATGTATTGCGTTTAACACTTTGTGTAACCCCTCAATGGTAAGTTGACCTTGAAGATGTATTAGGGCCTTAAGATCTGATATCTTAAACTGAGCATCATCTCCTCCAATAATGACTTTGGATAGAGTTTGTAAGCCTTTTAGTTTTCCAATTCCCATGGGCATCTTGTTCAACTGTGGAGTGTCACGTATGTCAAGATGCCGCAGATTTATCAACTTTACAGTGCTATTTGGCAAGCTAGATAAACGAGGACAACCTGTGAAGAGGTAGGTCACGGTGTCTGATGGGCATCTTCATTGGTTACCAGACAAGCTCACGGTGTCTGATGCGTGTAGAACCCCAGCTGGGGAAAACACGAATAAAATTCCAGCTTCAATATGGAGACTACATGCTGCGTAAAGAACGAGATCCCGAACCAGGTGCGTATCGGCTCGATGGCACTCCCATCCCAACAACATGGAAGGGAGCTCATTTACACAGTTTGCATGTAAATCAATTCCAAATTTGTAAAGAAAAGGCCAAGAGCCACTTCTAATGGAAATGATTCTCCTTAAAACATCGACGCTGATGATTTTACATTTATACTTTTAACTATCAACACGGATATGCCGGTTTTCACCGCATAAATACGTGGAAAGTCGTTGAGTGGGGAAGGCGGCAAAACCCGCATAAACCCAAAAAACGACAAACCTTCACGCAGGTCAGTTGAAGGGGAAAAGTTCAGTCCTCCCATTAAATGAAAGTGCCGGTCTATCCGCATGAATCATGAAAAAGGGAACTGAACACTAACCTATTGACAACCGCGCGTCGAACGGTTAATTTATTCAACACGGATATGCCGGTTTTCACCGCATAAATACGTGGAAAGTCGTTGCGTGGGGAAGGCGGCAAAACCCGCATAAACCCAAAAAACGACAAACCTTCACGCAGGTCAGTTGAAGGGGAAAAGTTCAGTCCTCCCATTAAATGAAAGTGCCGGTCTATCCGCATGAATCATGAAAAAGGGAACTGAACACTAACCTATTGACAACCGCGCGTCGAACGGTTAATTTATTCAACACGGATATGCCGGTTTTCACCGCATAAATACGTGGAAAGTCGTTGCGTGGGGAAGGCGGCAAAACCCGCATAAACCCAAAAAACGACAAACCTTCACGCAGGTCAGTTGAAGGGGAAAAGTTCAGTCCCATTAAATGAAAGTGCCGGTCTATCCGCACGAATCATGAAAAAGGGAACTGAACACTAACCTATTGACAACCGCGCGTCGAACGGTTCAAAACAGAATTTCTAACAAAAGGATGAGGAAAACCTACACGCAGGTCAGATAAAGGTAAAGTTTAGCCATCCTACTAAGTGCAAGTGACGGTCCTACCCGCACAATCACGAAAGAGGAAGCAAAACTTCACACCTATTATCTACCACGTTCAAAGGTTAACTTATCCTCAGAAAGGATGAGGAAAACCTACACGCAGGTCAGATAAAGGTAAAGTTTAGCCATCCTACTAAGTGCAAATGACGGTCCTACCCGCACAATCACGAAAGAGGAAGCAAAACTTCACACCTATTATCTACCACGTTCAAAGGTTAACTTATCCTCAGAAAAGATGAGGAAAACCTACACGCAGGTTAGACGCAGGTAAAGTTTAGCCATCCTACTAAGTGCAAGTGACGGTCCTACCCGCACAATCACGAAAGAGGAAGCAAAACTTCAACCTATTACCTACCACGTTCAAAGGTTAACTTATTATACACTTGGAAAATTGCTAATTTAAACTAAAGTATGCAAGTCATATAACGTTTATAAAGCAAGGAATCCAATAAAAGAAGCGGTCTTACCCGCACAAAGATTTATATTTCACAATGATTGATTACAAGAATGGCCGGGTAACTACCCGCCTACAAGAAAATAAATCTATACAAGCTAAATCTATCCTAGCAGTGGGAAGGGATCTTTAGGATCAGGCTTCAGGGCCACTTCCACTTGGACCAGCACCGTCAGTAGAGCGTGGCAGTTCAAGGAAAGCTTTAAGGATAGCTAGCCCATCATCAGCAGCAGCAACTTCATTCACCTTCTCCACCACCGGATGCGGGAAGGCGGCGTACTGATTCACTGCTTGGTCGTAAACAGCTTCAGTATCAACATTGTACAAAGGGAAGTTGGAAGGCGGGATGCCTTTCTCAACGAACCCTAGACCAAGCAGGAAGCCGACCTTTTCCCCATCCTCGTGAGAAGCGTTGAGGGCTGCGCTCATAGCATCATCGTAAGAGGTCTCAGCAAAGACCCGATGCACAACCTACAAAAGAAAATATACAAGTGTCAAAACCTTTTCTATTTACAAAGAAAAGCGTAAAGACAAGAAAAGCTTACCTGAGACAACGCTTCTCGAAGAAGCCATTCCTTGGCAACCAGGGTTTCTTGGAGGGCAGCTTGAGCTTCGTTACGGGCGCGATCGGCTTCACTCTTGTTGAGGTTGGCAAGCAACACTTCTTTAGCCGCAGCCTCTTCGACGCCCTTCAGCTTACGCTCAGCATGGTCAAGCACCCCCCTCTGGTCCAAGATTTCTTGGAGCTTTTTGGCGTCTTCCATCGTCAAGGCATCATGAGCCTGCTGGAGAGCCTCTAATTTGGCTTTAAGTTCTTCATTCTCCACGCGAAGAGGCTCAGCAACAGCTTCAGCCTTGGTGGCCCTCTCGGTTGCGTTCCTGGCAGTTTCCTTAGCCAGCCGAAGCTGTTCATTAACAGCTTGGGCAGCCTTGGAACGGGCCTCAAGTCGAGCCTGAACTTCAACCTCGAGGGCCTTGAAGGCCTTCTCCTTTTCCGCAGCCAATGCGGAAAGCCTTTGGTTCTCCTCCCGGACAGCCCGCGCCTGAGCCACTTCTTTAAGGCGAGCTGCTTTTAACTTGTCGTTTTCACGACAAAGCAGCTCAACGCGCGGCTGCATCCGGGCCAGGAGAACCCGAAGCTCATTGCTTAGCCTACCCTCCTGGTAGCTAGCCATGGCTTCCCCCAACGCACCACTGGGAGCAGCGTGACGAGCCCATTCCACGCACTCCACAGGGGTGCGAAGGGTTGTTCCTCGGCGAATGTTCCATCGTGGAACATACACTTCATTGGAATCCGACACTGCAAAAAACAAAGAGCAGTTAGGAAAAGATGATTGAAAAATATAAAATAGGCCAAAAAAGAACCCTACGCACCTGTAGGGTCAATAACAGGCCGATAGCCGCCGAACCCATCACCTGAACCCAAGGGAAATCCATCCAAGAGGTCAGGCAGATGGGAAGGTGGCAGAGATTGGCGAGAAGCCCCATGCGTACCTGATGGATCGGCCGTCGTTGCCGATGACGGGGGCATGGTAGCAGCCGCCGCGGTCGCCGCCGCGGAATCCGCGGCAATAGTAACCGCCGGCTCGGTGAAGGATGCTGTAAAAATCGCACTCATAGCCGGCGGTGACGTCATCACAGCTGGAACAGTCGGCTCAAAGGAGTGAGCAACTGGACCAGCGGAAGCAGGCGCAGGCGCCTGGGTCGTCGCCTCAGGTAGGCTGACCAAGCCTACCGTCATTGGCGGAGAAGTACTACTCTGCACTCCACCCTGGAATGCGTCAACATCCACGCCTGCACAAAGAAGATAAGTATTAAAACGATATTAAGTTATGAAGCTAAAGATAAAGGAAGTTTGTATTTACGGGTTTTCTTGAGCCTAAAGGTACGGAGAGGCGGGGACGAACCCGATGGAGCCGGCCTCTTTGCGCCGGTTACCGTCGTCTTCTTTGGCTCTCCGGAGGTGACAGTCGCAACCTCCGGAGCGGTGGTTTTATCACCACCGGGATTCCCCGCCACCTCTTCGCTCTCGGTCTCCGAGTCAGACCGAGGCGCTGGATCGGCAGTGGAGGCCACCTTCTCCTTCCCCTTCCCGCCGGCAGCCTTCTTCTTCCGCACCAACGGAGGACCATCTGCGGATTCCTCATCAGAACATACGATTAGAGGAATTCCAGCAGAGGTTTCAACATTGAGGGGTCGAGGGTCGAATAGCGCCTTACCTGGCCGACGGGCGCTAAGGATCTCATGGCCTAGCGGATAGACCTCCACGAACCGATCCGCCGTTTGTTCTAGGATGGGCAACTGGTTCTCGTCTAGAGCGCGAGTACCCATCCGAGCGGGACCGTCAGCCTCCCGCGGGTTTAGGAGCGACTGCAAGTCGTTCCCCTCTGAAATAAACAAGAAAAAAGTTAGAAGAAATTCAAAATCAACAAAAAGAAACAAAGCATACCGTAAGGAAAAGAGTTCGAACCGTATTCGACGATTGGGATCTTTTGCGCATCGGCAGCCTTCCACACCCGGCTCATCCCCAGCATCACCATCCCGGACTCCGCAAACCGGTAAACCGGAGATTGGACTCGGGATATCTTCGAAAACCATTCCGCCTCCTCGTAGTTGGAGGCGTGAAGGCTGGGAAGTACTTGCCCGTTCTTAAATTTCATGGCAAGGGGGATGGCGCGAGCGGAGATGAAGAAAAACTCCCGCTTCCACGCGCGAAGACTGCGCTCGGTCGCGCAAATCTTCAAACCCTTGATCCGGGTTGTCAATGTGTACCACCCCTGGATGCACCTCCAAGTGTAAAAGGTCATCAGGCGGTCAACATAGGGCTCAATGCCCAGTATCCGGCATACCCACTCGAAGTGACGAATCTTGGCGATCGCCATGGGATGCAACTCGGTCAAATGAACACCGTGCCTCTCAAGGACACGGTAAACAAACTTTGTCAATGGGAACCTAAGATTCCCATAAACAAAGAATGCAGCATAAACCCCGATCTTGCCTCTGGGGGCATCGTACACCGTCTGATGGGGTTCAGGAAACTCAGGCTCGAGAGAATCGAGCATGAACTTCCTGACGACGTACCGATACAGATCGCCAGGCAGAGCACACTGGCACTCGCCAGCGGTACCCTTGTCATCACCTGTAGATTCGAGATCACGAGACATCTTGTAAAAGAAGAAGAAAACGATTTCGGGAGAATGCTTGCCTGAAAAGGTGAGTATTCGCCGGAAATCGCTTAGAAGATGAAGAGAAGAGTGAAAGTGTGGATTACAAAGAACCCTCTACCCCTTTATATACTAATCGCAATTAATGCGATGAAATTAATGCGGAAGAGAGAGAAAACGAAGGTGCAATGAAACTATGACACGTGGCAAAAAGCAAGCTGGCAACAACTGTTGACAGGACGCATACCATTAATTTCGCGGCCACGCGCCCGAAAAATCGCGCCCACGCGCCTGAAAAAGCGTCTGGAATGACCATGTACTGTCACGTCACCATAACTTCCTGCACGTCCTGACACAGTCCGAAGAAACCGTCGCACGACGTTTCAGAGGTTTGGACTGTTCTTATCTTTCCACCAACTCTTCGAATTTCAAAATTCAAAATTCAAAATCAAAAAGTAAGCGGGAAAATACCCCTTACCTTGGCAACCAAGCAACCATAAGACGGATGCGGGTACAGTGTTAAGGCAAAACCCTTCACATACCTAGCACCCGCAGGGAATTGAAGCCAAGAAAACCTTGGCGAACAAGTAACCGTAAGACGGATGCGGGTACAGTGTTAAGGCAAAACCCTTCACATACCTAGCACCCGCAGGGAATTGAAGCCAAGTAAACCCTGGCAAACAAGTAACCGTAAGACGGATGCGGGTACAGTGTTAAGGCAAAACCCTTCACATACCTAGCACCCGCAGGGAATTGAAGCCAAGAAAACCTTGGCGAACAAGTAACCGTAAGACGGATGCGGGTACAGTGTTAAGGCAAAACCCTTCACATACCTAGCACCCGCAGGGAATTGAAGCCAAGTATACCTCGGCAACCAAGTAACTATAAGACGGGTGCGGGTACAGTGTAAAGGCAAAACCCTTCACATACCTAGCACCCGCAGGGAATTGACGCCAGGAATACCTTGGAAGTAAAGTAACCGTAAGACGAGCGCGGGTACAGTGTTAAGGCAAAACCCTTCACATACCTAGTGCTCCGCTGGGAATTGAAACCAAGAAGGATCTTCTGGGCAATGCTTGCGGAAACGGAAATAACATCCCCGCATAGCGGGAACGTCGAGAACTACGTTGTTTGAAGCTCCAGGATGGAATTGGTGGTTTTAACATAATTGATCACTATGTTCAAAACTACCAAAACCTCATGGAGAATCCACACAAGTGGGACTCAACGCTCCTGACTTGCGAGGAGGTTACAGACCTACCCGTATCATACCCAAAGACCAAGCAGGAAACTCGGGAATTTCTGCAAGTGACAAGGACTTCCGCGGGAAGAATCCCCATGGAAAACCTTAAAAAACCCTTTTCAAAAACCCTTTGCTTAAGTCCAAAAGTTCACCTCACTTTATTAAACACTCATGAGAAGAACATTGGACTGGGGGGACTTGAAGAGGTAGGTCCCAGCATAGCCCAGTTGGACCCGCAAGACTCACCTTGAAGAGGAACGTCTGCGCAGAAACCAACTGGATCCGCAGGACCAACCATGCTCAGAGACGTGACGTCCTTACGCGCAGTACGCAAGCTGTTCCCGCAGGAAATGCCTCCCGATGGTGAAGGACTCCGCCTGTCCCCGCAGCCTCGGATACAAGCCATCAGGGAAGGCCACCCGCGCAGCAAGGCTACACGCACAAGGCACTTAGCTCTCAATCACTCAGTGTCACCTGAAGGAATGAGCGAAGCCGGGAACAATCCCGCACTAGGGCGGGAGGGGGACCCGCCCAAATAAGCCAGTCCGTACGATATGGGAAGATCTTCTGTACTGTACCTGACGAGGTATGGGAAAAAGATCTGACTAAAGACACGACAGCTTATTGACAACAGTATGGCGAGCAGCATGCTCCTGTACTGTGTCACTATTAGCCGCTGCCTACTCACCAACTACTGCCATACCACGTGCGTAGCCGGCAGTTGGTGGAAAAGGAATAGTACACAGCAGGCCTGGTCACTATCAGCCGCTGCCTACCCACCAACTACCAGCAGGGCACGTGCGTAGGCCACTGTTGGTGGAACAGGAACACTGTTGCAGCCGGCCACACCTCCTTGGAAACCTACCTTCGGCTATAAATACCACGAATGGTATGATCATCTGATCTCAACATATCTTATCTTATATCATCATATTATACCTGATATCTGCTCTAGCAATCTCTTAATATACACTTATATTTAAAGAGCAATCTAGTCTGATTCTCACGCCGGAGGGTGGTCACAAGGAGGAACCCCCCCTTCTCAGTGACAAGCTCACGGTGTCTGTTTTGCAGGTTATCAGAAGAACCATCTTCTCAGGGTCTAACCCCTCGTGGGAAACAGCTATCTAACCCCCAGGTTACCAGTAATCTGCCCGGGGTCCGGTTAGTGTTTCTTCAACCTGAAATCAACAAGCTTTGTAAATTGTAAAGGTCACCAATTTCTTCGGGTAGACATGTGATGTCAGTGTTGGAAAAATTGAGGTACCGAACATGCTTAAGACTGCCAGTGGACCGTGGTACCTGTGTGATATTATAATTAGCTAGACTCAACACCCTTAGGTATTGTAGTTGCGGAAGTAACTCTATAAGAACCATGTTCGATAAGTAGAATCTTTGCCAAGTAAATAACCTTGTGACAGACATTGCTAAGAAAGTTCGCAAGCGTCTAGCTCTATGTAATGCCTTGAACTTTCGGTACACTCCGTATCTTTCACGAACAAATGAAAGGTGGTGGGACTTCTCCAAAGCTTCACTCATGTCATAAACGTCTGTCTTATCACCCAACATATAAAAAAACTCTCTTGAAACACTTGCGGCCAAGTCATTAATCAGCTCATGCATTATGTATCGTGATTTATCATGGGTTGATTGCTGGAAAAACGACCTTGATTCTAGCTCTTCAAAACACTCCCTACCCAGAGTCTCTATCGGCTTGCTAATGTTTGCTTCATACAAAAACCCTTCTGCCATCCATAATAGGACTAACTCATCTTTGTCAAACACGTAATCCTTAGGAAATAAGCAGCAATATGCAAACATTTGCTTCAAGTGTGGTGGGAGGTCATAGTACTTAGCTTTAGAGCTGGAAGGATCTTACTTTCATTTTGTAAGTTCCATACCTCACTATTCAACAACTCCCTCCATTCTTCATCATTTGACTTTGTTCTCAACACCCTTCCCAGTGCTCTCAAAGCTAAAGGCAATCCACCACATTTCTTAACGATACCTTCACCATATAACTTAAGGGTGGGATGTGAGTCGAAGTTTTGTTTACCTAACGCATGCTGAGCCAATAGAGAGAGAGATTTTTCATTTGACAATAGCTCAAAAGGATATGCTTGAATGGAGTCCATCACTGATGCAACCATGGTCTTCCTTGTTGTGACAATAACTTTACTTCCTGGCGCTCCAACAACAAAAGGTCGTTGGAGGAGTTCCCACTCATTGTAGTTTTCGTTCCACACATCATCTAGAACAAGTAAGAATCTTTTGTTTGTGAGTTTCTCTGTAAGGGCCAACTGAAGTTGATTAAGAGTTTCAAATTTCTTGTCCTCCCCACCCACATCTTTAAAAATAGCCTTGCTGATATTAAATACATCAAACTCATCCGAGACACAAACCCATGACATGAGTTTAAAGTGATCCTTCACTTTCCTATCGTTGTACAATACTTGGGCCAGAGTCGTTTTGCCTATCCCACCCAAACCAACAATAGACACGATACTGACATTTTCGTTACATGGTTCATTGCCTAACAACTTCTCCAGCAATACCTCTTTATCCCCATCACGACCCACAATTCTCGATAAGTCAACCAATGAAGTTTCCTCTAATCGTTTACTTATGTTATTTGACCTCTCAACATTATTGATCAAACCAAGAATATTTTTCTCCTCAACAAGAGCATTCAAATTGGTGGTAATCTTATCAAGCTTAGAAGTCATCCTACTATCATACTTAATGGTACGAGGAGTGAAATTAGTACAACAGTAAGTTGGATTTGAACACAACTTACTATTGTTGATGTTGTTGCCATTGGCGCTAGATTCTTGTTTCAACTTGCGGCTCATAGCTTCGGTTGCCAAGTCATCGAGTATGTCGTCTATTTCATAAGCCAAATGTTGGAGTTTGTTTAGCCACAATTGAACCGACTTGTCTTTAATGTGCTTGTGGCTTGCATCAACAAGTACAGCTTGGATTTGGGACAAGGTGTTCTTCCATTTGTCAAGCTCAGAATATATTCCGGTGGATCGTGCAAGTCTGATCAAGTCAGTAGATGCCAGTTTCTCAAACAGCACAGTGATGAATGCTCCGATAAAGATTTCAGCAACGGCCATCGGAATTAGAGAAAGGAAAGATGGAGTTGACTATATATGTGGATCAAGTTAATGTAAGCTTTCAGTCTCATCATACAAATAATAAGTCTAGCTCCCTTTGCATCCGCAATATAAGAATATTAGATGTAGTAGCTGTCAGTATGGGCCACTTGTTGTAAATTAATCAAAGTGGAGATATCAGATAAGAATACTAATTATCACAAGAAAAAAAAAAGATAAATATGAATAAATTATTGTTTTAAAATAACAGAATATATAAATATAATATTTATTGATTTTCACTCTGTCTCTTCTAAAATTCAAAAAAAAAAAATAGATCCAAAAATTAGTGTAACTGTTCCGTTTATGCTTATGACAATTACACTTCTAGCAGTTCTATACTTCAATATATTTTTTGAATCATTTCAATTTTCAACAATTTATAAATATTATGTATTATATTTTTTAAATATATGGTATATTAGTATTGTTACGCATAAACGAATATGAGTTGGTTTTGAATATCACTTAATACATCCACATTTAGAATATTTTAGGTTTTTCTAGATTCAGGTATTTTTGTTATCTCTATTTTCTTTTGTAGCTTGAAACTATAAGAGGCGGATATATTTTGTCAATAATAATTTTTCATTGGCTGAGCAGAAAAGAAATGGGAAAAACGAGTCGCGCCCATGCATATGGTTTTCGCTAGCTAAATCGTAAATAAATTTAAAAAATAACGTCTACTACGGATTTGATTAAATAAGCATGTAACATATTATTTGTAACAGCCAAAACTATTTTCACTACTGGACCAAGCTTTCAAAATATATAAACAAATTATTACAACTTCAAGTCGTAACATAACTAGTTTGGACTCATACATACAAACATCCGCAACATATCTAACTAATACTTGTTTAACAAACTCAACTCATACAAAAAAAATATCAAACTTACAAACAACATATTTCTCATAATAACCTCTCACCTCATACTTGTTGCTTCTGAGCGGTTGGTGGCAAGAAAGACTCCCACCAACCGTACTCGTATTTGGGGTATGGTGCGACCCATTTATCCGGTTTCTCAAACTCTAGGTTAATCGGGTTAAATGCCAATGCTTCTTCAAGACTCTCGGCTTCAAAGCTTTCTAACAAAACTCGGTCTAGCCTTAATTTCATAAACCTGTAAATAAATTGGGTCCGTTTGGGTTAGGTTTTATCTTAACAAAATCAAATGGGCCAAAGTAATACTACTAGAAAAGGGAACGGATTGGAAGTCGCCTCAAGTGAAAAGACTTTCTTTTTTTCACCTTTGCAACCTCCTGAATCGCTTTATTAAAGAGTTTCAATATTTCATAAACAGATTTAAACAATAGTAGTTACACCTGTAAACGAATGTAAGCAAATCGAACGTTCAATGAACAGGTTATGAACCGTTCGGCGAGAAGTTCATCTGTGTTCGTTTATTTAATAAACGAGCAAACATGAACCAAAAAATTTGTTCATTTAGCTGAACGGACGAAGATGAGCACATGGCTCTTTCATTAATTTATGTTCGTGAAGGTTCGTTTATGTCTGTTCATTTAAGTTCATTTATGTCTGTGCGCTAATTTACATTTGTTAATTTACAATCTTAATATATTTTAATTTAAATTTTTTTGTCCCATTACAACTTAGTTTAGTTTAATAACTTTTTGGCCAAAACGTTGTTCTTCACAGTAGTTTTATCTATTTTTAGCTCAGTTATGTTCGTACGTTTGCTTTTTTAACTGTTTGTTAATACCATTAATGAATGAACATAAACGAACACGAACATGTTCATTTTCTTAACGAACAAACGCTAACAAGAAAACGTTCGTTTACTTGTTCATGTTCGGTTAGTTAAACAAATAAACACAAACATGTTGCATTCGTGTTCATTCGATTCGTTTACACATCATAATCATACATTTAAACATTACTTTTTTATAAGAAGTTCTAAAAATGGAACAAAAAGAGAATGGAAGTGGATCAGCCGAACACGGCCCGTTTCTAAATAATTTAGTGTTGGTGAAAGGCTGGGTGACCCATCAACAATTTTTTTCGCTTATTATCAATGTCTTAAATATGATCAGAAAACTACCATATAAAAAATAATATCTAATTTGTTGAATAAATCTATATAACAGCTTGAAAGCCCGTTTTAGTCAAGTTTTTAAATTGACATGTTTGGGTAAAATGTGATCAACCCGTATTAAGATATGGTAACGGGCTTACTTGATCCATGTACCGTTGGTGGAAACCAAAGCAACCGCAGGTCTCTTCAGTCTCTTGGTGATGTTTGGAAACTTGTCTAAAAACTTGGGTTCAATCACTAGCCAAAAATCCTGCTCCAGGTTTCGTTCTTTAAAAAGGCGGGCCCGTTCAAATAACTGTTCTTGAAAGTGTTCTTCTTCATCCAACATGAATTTTGCATTTGCAACCACAAAATGGTATTTCTTGTTACCCTCTGTTTCCTGCATTTTGCAAAATGGTAAAAATTATGCTAAAACATGGATTTTGCAACATGATTTCACAAACTGTGGTATTAATATAACAATTAATAATCTATTTATTTGTTATAAAGTGATTCAAAAGGTTGTAAGCAAGTGAATCAAGTCTCACTTGTTGACCCGTTTAACATGAGTTGTTTGTAGGTATTTTGTAACTGTACAAGACTTCCCATCCTCGGTAATATATAACTTGGATTTCATTTTCAAAACCCTTTGAAAATTCTAGTTAAATATTTCCTGTATATTAAATCAAACAAAATACACACTTCAGATAAAAATAAAGAAACCTTTAAGGACCCTAAAATTAGTGTCGTAAAAATTGGTTACCTAACTCTCACCCGTTAACCCCCGTTTGCCCAGTTTTACAACTTTAGACTATGTGTAGTGGTTTAACTGTAAAGTGAAAAAGTGATTGACACATACGCATAGGAGCTAACGTTTCCCTCGGAATTGCGTAATGGTTCAACTAAAACAATTTAAATTAAAAAATATATATATATATATAGAAAAAGGATGTTTTTTAGTGGGTCACCAAATTAAATCACAAAGCACAGGAGGGGTTCACTGCCCTATCGCCCGTCATCAGAATAGCGTCCGAGCCCCTTGGTGCCCCATCTTCACCACCGCGTAATGGTGTTTAGCGCTATTGCCTGTGACAAGGACGGCCAACGCCCGTCATTTTCGCAGAGGGGGGGGGGGGAGGGGGTTAATTGTTTTATATAAATATTAATTTTTTTTATTTTTATAAAATAGGTACGGATCTTAATCGTATTAAATATATTGGGCATTAACTTATATATTTAATCGCTCGTTAGGGGTCTACAGGCCTTTTTATTTCGGCTTGGCCGAGGCAGTCTTGTGAGGCTCACCCTATATACAACTTGAATTTTATTTTCATAACCCTTTGAAGTTCTAGGTATCTATTGCATTGTTTTTCAAATCAAACAGAATATACACTTGAGAATTCAGAAATAATAAAAACATATTTCCTAAAACCATCCGCAAACTACATGATTTACAGTTTTACCAATTCCACATTAATTACCCTAAATTATGAATAAAAACTGACCTTTTCGGCTGTATCGGAAGAATCGGTGGCGGCGACAGCTGTCCTGACGGAAGTGGTGGTTTTCCAGCTGATACTGTTAGTTTTATTGGTGGTGTTTAGTTTGGGTAAATGTTGTGATAATGAGAGGATGGGAAAGGATTGTGAAGAGTGGTGGAGATGAATGGTGGTTACGGCGGCGGTGGGGACGTTCACCACCGCCGATGCGCCCAGAGATTTCATCACACTCATTATAATAGTAATAATAATTTGATGCTTTGGGTTGCAGACAGTGTCGGAGGTTGAAGATGATACAATGTTATGTAATCAGCATATCTTATCTTCTAATCTGGAGTAAATATGTTATTGCCAGTCCCTTTTCTCTTACTAGTTTACGTTTTACCCCCTATTCTTTCTATATTATAGATGTAGTTATAGTTACATGGCTTGCCTCATTTAGGGTGTGTTTGGGATTCCTTATTTGTTGTGAAAAGGCCTTTTTGTGATAAGTTGAAAAGGTCTTATGACTTTCTAATAAGGAGTTTCCAAAAAAGTGTTTTGATTAACATAAGTCAACAAGTTGTTTATTAAAAAGTGTTTCGTTTAACTTATTGATGTAAAATGACTAAAAGAGACATTTTGTATAAGTGAATAAGTTGTTTTTAAAAAGTGTTATGGTGGAATGGATATTCTAAACCTATAAGGAGATAAGTTACCATATCCTAACTTATTTAAAACCCATTTTTTAGCCTTAGGGATAATGAGAAAGTTAAAATGACTTATTGGTTCCCAAACACTATATAAATATAAAAAGGACTTATTCACCCTTCATGAGTTATAAGGAGGGGAAAATAAGGAATCCCAAACACCCCGTTAGCCTAGGAGAGGCCTTCAAGGTTACAAGACAACAACCTTATCAGTTGCTCTAAGGCCAAATATTTTTGTATTTTCTTTAAGAAATTGGTAATAATAGAAAGGGAAACTTCATATAATAATGTTATTTATTGTTTAAGTGACTTGACCGAAAGTCTTTATTAGTTTGGCATGATAATCGATTGATCTAGTCTTGTGAGTTGAGGCACATTGGTCTAATGAATTTGATACTTAAGGTACAAATTCGGACCTTTATTGATATAGCACCATTTGAATGGGATAATGGTGGGACTGATCTTCAAATTTCAGGCTTTTAGCTAAATTATGTTTGTGTTTAGATAATAACATTGAATACTCTTGGATGTGGTGAGAATATTGTGAAGGGCATCTTTGTACCCTTTGCAATCTAAAGTGTCTAGAGTCAACCAAAGACAGAAATGACGTAGTTCCATTTACAAGTGTAAATTTGTTGATTCATATGTGAATTTCTAATAAAAAGCTAACAATATCAAAATACAAAAACATTATACATCAAATAGACATGCTATAATTTTGCTTTGTTGTATAACATTACTAACTTGTTTGATATCAATATATCTATCTATCTATAAAAATACAAAATGTATATTTATTTTACACTTCTCCAAAAGTTATACCTTGACACAACAAACATCCATCGACTCGTAGATGTACTTAATTTAATTTCTCTCCAATATCACAAAATAAAAATTAAAATAATGAAGAAAAGGATCACGAAATGGCGCGAAAACCCCAGGCCTTAACCCCAAGTATATAAAAAGGTTTATGGTTCTAATTCAATCCACAATCTCTCAATCCGGACTGCAAAAGGCATGAAAATGGAAGTTACTCTGAAGGTAAACAATTATAACCTTCTCTTCCGATTGTTTATTACATCGTTTCGTTACTCGCAAACCCTGAATCCCCAATTTTTTACATTCTCACTTACTAATATGTTAAATGTTAATAATGTATGATTTAAACAGGAATATTTTGGATTTTCGGCGTTTCGGCCTTACCAGAAGGAGATAATTGAGAAGATTTTGGATGGGAAAGATAGTCTGGTTGTTATGGCTACCGGCAGCGGCAAGTCCTTATGGTAAATTCGAATATCTGTTTTGTTTTAGTTAAGATTTAGCTTTTTAAGGACCTAGGCTTTTGGTGCATACATCGGTGTGATGGTTTTGATTTGATGCATGCACTAGTACTGTAATTGAAATAGGTTTACATGATTAGGGTTACTTACAATTCCTAGTTAGTAGAGGCGTAAACGACTTGAGCCTGAGCTTGACTAGGTTCGAGCTTGGCTCGTGAGTTGTTTTTTCAAGCTCAGACTCGGCTCGTTTATTATTTATTATTTAATTTATTTACGTTTTTCATTATTTTTATATTTATATATATTTTGAGAAAAATCTTAAACGAGCCTAAGCTCTGCTCAAGCTCGTCTAGTAATTTAAACGACCCAAAGATCAGCTCGAGATTGGCTGGCAATGTGAAATTAATACATAGAAGTCCAAAATAGATAAAGGCTCAATGAGCCTAAACGAATTTCTCCCGTACAATGCTCAAGTTTTATTTGAGGCTCGGGCTCGGCTCGTTTTGAGCTTTTTATCGATCCGAGCTCGAGTAGTTCACGAGCGCCTCCGCCTCTGCTCGTTTGCACCCCAGTAGAAAGTAATATAATCCTGGATTGGGTTATTGTCTATATCAAAGTTTTGGAGCGTTTAGATGAAACAAAATGCTGCTTATTTTAGGGTGTAATAGCTGTTATAGACAGTTTGGCTATATGTTTTTTTTTTGTAAAAAACGAACTTACGGTTTGGCTTTGGTTTTGCATGTAACAAAAACAAAATCGAAAAAACCCAAACTGAATTGTTTTCAAAAGCTCAAAATCCGAAGTTTTGGTTTGGTTTTGCCCAAAACCGTCCCAAACCAAACCGTACACACCTCTAATTAAAGCTTTGCAACTGACTTGTTTTTGTGATTTATCTAATAAAGCTATCAGGTGCCTCCACTGATATCAAATAAGACTGCCATAGTTATAAGCCCGCTCATTTCTTTGATGCAAGATCAAGTAATTGTATTATCATTTTTGTCTTTTATTTAATCACGCTTTAATAAATAAGCATTTTTTTAACACATGTGTGGTTTGTTTATAGGTTATGGCTTTGAAACAAAGAGGTATTAAAGCTGAGCATCTTTCAACTGCTCAAACTAACACAAGTGCACAAATGAATGCTGAAAGAGGTCAATATGACATTCTGTATATGACGCCAGAAAAAGCATGTTTTGTTCCCAATAGGTAAAGATCATTAAACAATAAACATTTTTGTCATGATATGATGATATGCTATCTTGAGTATGATAATCATAATAAGTGAAATGCTAATATAAGCTGTTTTTACTTTTCATTCAGCTTCTGGTCAAACTTGCTTGACACAGGGATTTGTCTAGTGGCAGTTGATGAAGCACACTGCATCTCTGAGTGGGGCCATGATTTTCGGTTCGTTTCGTAATATATATTGTTACATTTTTAACTTTTGCTTCTTGCTTATATAACATTCAGGCATTAAGTCTTGGTTTTAAAATGTGTGCATCAAAAGCGCAATGATGCATGCGATGGCGGCATTATGCATAAACTACTTGTACCCATAGAGTTAAAAAACTTATTTTGGTTATACGTAAAACTTCTTTGGTGATACTATAGGTTTTTTTTTTGTTTGTATATTTTAATCTTTTATTTTTAAGCGTTTATAATAAGTTAAAATATTATCTATAAGTAATTCGTTTAGTGTTTTTTTGAATAACAAATGCCTCACACACATAACGTGTGCGCATCACACATCAGCTTTTTGGATCAAAACGCATCGAAAAGCATCGCGCATTTTGATACCAAGCTTTATTAACATGTGTGTAGAACAAAATATAGGATATATGCATGATCATATATCAAAACCAAGTTCTAAGTTAACACGTGTGTGTAGAACATAATTTATGATAAATGCATGATCATATTTTGGGCTGGTATTGTGTATTTTATGTCTAATTTAACATTCATAACATAGTTTTTGGTGCATCAAGTAGTATTGTGTTGGTTTTACAGGGTGGAATACAAACAGTTATACAAGCTGCGCGATGTTTTACAAAACGTTCCATTTGTTGGATTGACAGCAACAGCTACAGAAAAGTATGTTATATCTAATTTTATAATTTATTAAATTGTGCAAGAGAGAATTGAATGTGATATGAATAACTGTTTACTTGCTATTCTAGGGTTAGAAAAGACATAATAGATTCACTCAAGATGAAAGACCCTCATATTGCTATTGGATCGTTTGACCGTAAAAACCTTTATTATGGTGTTAAATCTATTAATCGCGGGCCTTTGTTTGTGAACGAGCTTGTGTCACAAATTTCTAAATATGCAGCAGATCGAGGGTCCACCATTGTGTACTGTACAACAGTCAAAGATGTTCAAGAGGTTAGCTTTCATATGCTCTTAATATATAATTCATTTTTCAGACTTGTGTCTTTTAGCTGACTTTAGTTGACCAATAACAATTGATTCTTTAGATTACCAAATCACTATGCGAGGCCGGGATTAAAGCTGGAATGTATCATGGTCAAATGGGTAACAAGGCCCGTGAAGAATCACACAGGTTTCAATATTTTCTGAACTTGTTTAGGCCTGCACGAACTAGTATACCGTTCGATGGCAAGTTTGTTTATGTTCGCTACTTCGCTTGTTTAATAAACGAACAAACATGAACAACTTTTTTCGATCATTTAGACTATTTAGTTAAACGAACGGACATGAACCACGTGCCATTTTCGTTCGTTTATATTCAATATCTTTCGTTTGTTTACGTTCATTTACATTTGTCGGTTTACATGTTTTAAGTTCGCTTTCATTTATGTATTCATAAATTTGTTTGGGCACATTACAACTTAGTTTAGTTTTATGAAATTAAAATATCACCTATTACAATTTAGCCTGGTTTTAGTGTTTCTTTAAACCAAACAGAGTAATGTTCACGCTTACCTTTAATTGGTGTTAACTCTGTTATGTTTGTTTTTTTGTGTTCATCTGCGTTCGTGAGCTGTTTGTTTATACTAATAAACGAACATAAGCAAATACGAACACGCTCCTTTTCTTAACGAACGAAAACAAACAAGAAAACCTCGTTCGTTTAATTGTGTATATTCAAGTGTTAATCATGTTTTTTAGATCTGCATCTTTTTTGTTGTTAGGTCTTTTATAAGGGATGAGGTGGATGTGATGGTTGCAACTATTGCTTTTGGAATGGGAATTGATAAACCGGACATACGGCACGTAATACATTATGGGTGTCCCAAAAGTTTGGAATCATATTATCAAGAAAGTGGAAGATGTGGTCGAGATGGTATTGCTTCTGATTGTTGGCTATACTTTTCAAGGGCCGATTTTGGAAAAGCTGAATTTTATTGTGGAGAAGCAAGCTCGGTAAGTAGGCTCGGCTTGTAAATGAACCGAGCATTCAGTGAACTGTTTGGCGGGAAGTCTCTTGATGTTTGTTTATTTTATATACGAATGAACATGAACACTAATTTTTGTTCTTTTAGTTAAACGAACGAACATGAAAACATTTTTCGTTCGTTCTTTTGAATTTGTTTATGTTCATTTGTTTAAGTTCATTTATGTTCGTTCATAAACACAAAATTTTCTTCATTAAGTTAAATGAACAAATATTAACACATCTCTCGTTTGTTCATTTATGTTCGTGAACCTTCAGTTACGTTTGTTCATTTAAATTCGTTTATGCATGTTTGTTTACGTTCATTTGTGTTCGTTCGTTTATTTTTGTTAATATTTTAACTTAAGTTTTAGGCCAATAACAATTTGTCTAGTTTTGATGACATTTACTTTTAATTGGTTTTAACTCCATAATGTCCATTCATCTATGTTCAGTTATGTTTGTGTTGGAAATGGCCTAAACGGGTTTGGGTTGACCCGCGCACATTTTTATCTGTTCATAAGTAGTCTATGACAAATACATTTAGGAGATTGTAAGAAATATAAAGCATAGATCAGGTGACTTTATTTAAACCCGTTTTAACTCATTTGATCCATTTAATATGTTTTTTTATGTAGCTATTTCTTGTCTTAATATGATCTTGTTTGACCAGGTCAACCAGAAGAAAGCTATTATGGATTCATTTATGGCTGCTCAACGATACTGCATGCAAACAACTTGCAGAAGGAAAATTTTATTGGAGTATTTTGGGGAAACATATGCTTCTAATAAATGTGGTGAGTAATAAATTTGATTATTTATAATATATTTGGTTAATCTTTAAACAAATCTTTTTTCAGGAAATTGTGACAATTGCACCAGTTCTAAAGAGGAGAGTGATATGTCTCAAGAAGCGTTTCTATTGATGGGTTGCATACAGGCTTGTGGTGGTTACTGGGGCCTTAACTTGCCTATCGATGTTCTTCGTGGTTCTCGTGTAAGATTTTGCTTCTGAATTTGGATAACTTGTTTTAGGCGATGATGTGGAGGATAAATGTTAAATCAGATTGTCAATTGATTATGTTTTTTAATTATATTTCTTGTGTTTTGCAGGTTAAAAAGATTACTGAGAAGCAGTTTGATAATCTCCCATTTCATGGACTTGGGAAGGATTTTTCATCAAATTGGTGGAAATCCCTCGGTTTTCAACTAATTTCTTTTGGTATGCAATACATTTTTTTTCTACTTAGATTTTAGTGCCAAACACAGTTATTAAAGTTATATTAATTCAATGATAGTTTTTTATGAATTCAATGATTTATGAGGTTTTATATATTAAAAATAAAGTGTGAGCGACTTTTAACCGTTTCAATTCATTTCGACTGTTTTTTTACTTTGTTTTTCATTTTATCTGTTTGACCCATTAGAGATTCCATACAACTTGAAGTCTTGAACTAACCCACTAATTATGCAATTTGATGCAGGTTACTTGGTTGAGACTGCTAAAGATACTTATAGAACTGTAAGGTATATATGAAATATCCAACCTTGTTTTCTTTTTCTAAATTATAAATATGCAAGTTGTTACAGCTTTTTCTTTCATTTATTCTGAAGATCAGACCGTCTCTGTATTATATTTTCTTGCTCGTGGAAATTTACATGAAACTGATGGAATATTGTTTCATGTATCAGTGTCAGTCCAAAAGGTGCAAAGTTTCTGAGATCATGTAGGCCCGATCACCAACCGCCATTACTTTTGCCAATAACTAGTGAATCGGGAGGTGTTAGTGACGTTAAAGCTGGCTCAGAATACGATGGACTGTCACAAGTAGGCTAAAATCATATTTAAGTCAATCTAGTCATTAGTTCTTATAGATTTTTATATGTGGGTGGATGATTGCATGCTGAGGTAAAAAAATTGGCAGGGCGGTCTGTGTCAAAAGTCAATATAGATCATTTCCGGTACAGATCGGGCTAGGTTGACCAGAGTAAAAATTTTAAACTTTATGATTGCAAAGATTATATCAGTGCATTAACAACTGATTTTTTCAATAAAAAGTTAAAATGACTAAGAAGTTTTTTACTTCTAGACATTAAAAATGCACTTTTGGGCAACTTTCCCTTTTTTTGTTACTTTTTGTCAAAATTTAACCTTTATAGATATAAAACATAACCCAAATTGACCAATTTATAAATGGGTAGAAGTTGCAGCATATTCGTTTTACATGTTAATGCTCAGGCCATTATCACTTGTACAAATTCCAATTGTTAATATATGAACATTCTTGATCATTTTTTCCTTCTAGCTGATTGTTACTTGTTTCTTATTATTGCTATTATTTTATTTTGGTTAATCATTTGGGAATATTTTGTCTTAAATTTTTATTAATTCTTATGATCTTATCTAGGCGGAAGTAGAACTATATAAAATGCTTTTAGAAGAGAGAATGAAGCTTGCAAGATCCGCTGGAACCGCCCCGTGAGTTTTTTTTCTATTAACATTGCATAACTAATCGACCAACAATATAGGAATATATTTTATTAATAAAATAAATTTTTACTTTGCAGGTATGCTGTATGTGGTGATTTAGCATTGAAAAAGATAGTAGCAACAAGACCATCTACTAAAGCCAGGCTGGCAAACATTGATGGTGTCAACCAGGTATTCTTAATATTATTATCAGATGTTTGGATTTGCATATAGTGATAATTTGATTGTTGCAATTTCAAGTTGTAATAATCAGTTTTTAATGTTTGGATGTTCAAGTTTTGCTTTTGAAGTTTTGATAATTTGTTTATTTTATGTAATCAATTTCATATCAACTGTGATTGAAAAATGACTAATGTTTTCTTTTAATAATCATTTTATTTTCAAAAATGTCTTTTCAGTTATTTTTTAACCAAGCACTCGAAACATTTTATTATCATATTTTTACAACTTTCCACAGCAGAAGACAAAATCAGCAAGCTTTGTCTTTAGTACAAACAGGTTCAGATCAAATCCGCAAACACATTTAGCTAAACAGGTCATTTCTGTGTCAACCTGGCGGGTTCGCGGATCGACTCGTTTAACCCATTTAATTTTATAAAGTATGTTTTATGTCGTTATTGTCGTAAATTAAATTGATTGGATATTTTATGCCAAATTTTAAAACTCTAAATAGAAACCCAAATAAGATTTTATAATTATAATGTAATTGTTTGTATGCATTTGCATCTTTGGTTTGTAAAGTTGTAATTGTAAAGCATCGATATGTTAAAAAAAAAAGATATGCTAAAAAAAGGCATTTCGGTTCACATGTCTGACACAGTTTTATGGTTCGTGTTGGGTAGGACTCGCGCAAGCACGCTTAGTTGAACAGCTAATTATCTGATTCTGCTTATTTTATCAACTCTTAACAATCTGCAATTGTTTAAATAATATAATGCAGCACCTTGTGACAATGTATGGTGATCATCTTCTTCAAAGTATTCAGCAGTTATCAAAACAATTGGATCTTTCGTTGGATGGTGTTGTAGCCATGGAAGCTAATAATAATAATAACTTGAAAGCTTCCCCAATATCAAAACAACCCAAAGACTTACAGCCTGCAAAATATTCAGCTTGGAAAATGTGGCAAGAAGATGGTCTTTCTGCTGAAAAAATTGCTGTACGGTTTTAAATTTTAATTACTGGTTAAACGATACTAACTGCTGAGGTGACAAGATGGACGGGTCAGACGGGTTGGGTAACGGGTCGGGTTGACCCGTGTTCATGTTACGTTTAGCATTAATGATCTAAATCGTTAAGAAAAGATTTGGTAGGGGTATGCATGAGTCGGGTTTGGGCTCAAACCGAACCAAAACAGTTTTGATATTTGGAAAACCATTCTTTTTCAATTTTCTGGTTATGTTTTTTCTGTTTTCAGTTTGGTTTTGGGCTCGCCCAAACTGAACCAAAAACACGGTTTTTGAATTTTTGAAAACCGTTTGGTTTTTGGTTTTTCTGGTTTGGGTTTGATTTGATTTTTCATTTTGTTTTTTTGGTTTTATCATTTGGGCTAGAAATTTTAGGGCGAAAAAAATTGTACCAAAATCTTAGCCCTAAATCTTTTTGTTAATTAATATAATTTATTATTATAAACTAGAATTAGAATATTTGTGCTACATTACTTATTAAATTTTAAAATTAACATGCCAATTAAATATGAAAATTCATAAGTTCGGTTTCTTCGGTTTCAATTACATGCAACCAAAACCAAACTGAAAATTCGGTTTTTTTACTTTTTACAGAAAAGTAAAACAAAGCTGTCATCTTTTTCGGTTTTATGCACACCTCTACTATTTATAAGGTTTTATGTGTTAAGTTAGTTTGGAAGACTTTTAATCTGTGCAACCCTTTTGACTCATTCCCCTTTTAGCTAAATTTTTGGGGTTGAGCCATTTTACTTGACCATTTGAAATAAAACATAAGCAGAATTGACTCAATGATAACTTGATAAGTAAACGCAAAATGGCTCCATTAATTTTCGGACAAACTTTAATTATATTGTTTAATCTTGTGTTTTATCACCTTAAATTTGTTTTTTTAGAACTTTCCTGGTAGATCTGCCTCAATAAAAGTAGGAACAGTTCTTGGATATGTTCTAGATGCGGCTCGGGAAGGATGTGTGGTTGACTGGGCCAGATTGTTTGAAGAAGTCGGAATGACCCGAGAAATTTTTTCTCAAATACAAGCTGCAATTTTGAAAGTTGGCTCAAAAGATAAACTCAAACCTATCAAAGATGAACTACCAGAAGAGGTAAGATTTAATAAGCAGTTAACTTTATATGTCAAAACTCGCTTGGTTGACCATTGTTTGACTTTGATGTATCAGGTTGAGTATTTTCATATAAAGACGTGTTTGACAATGCTAGATCTTGGGTTGTCATCTGAAGCTATTTCTGGTAATAAAACACAAGAATCAAATGAAACACCGGTTTTTGAGAAAACCGAGGTTGTAATTATTGAGGATTCTCCAAGAAAGCGAATGAAGATTGATGAACCAGAAGAAGATAAGCGTGTTTTAATGAAGATTAATGAAGCTTCCTTTTTAGCCTGGCTTCAAAATTTTGAGAATGGGGTGAGTTATATTATTATTCAAATAATATAATTTTGTAATCGTATTTGGCGCACTAGTTTTTAGAAAAATAATGAAAATATGTTTTATTGACGAAATTGGTATGTTATGCAGGTTACGTTAGCAGATGTGTCGAAGCACTTCAATGGATCAACAGAAGCGGAAGTGGTGGATTTGCTGAATTGCATGGAGGGTGACTTCTCAATCTATAAGAAGAACAATATGTATAAGCTTATGTGATGCGGCTTTTAATGTTTAGTAATGATGAAATCGAATAGAGATCGATGTTATTAATGTTGCTTTCCAAAAAGATTTGTTATGCGCATTTGTTACTGCATTGAAAAGTTATTTTTTGAAAGTTGATGGTGCAAAATTTGAATGGTGTGTTTTTTTTAGTATGAAACTTTTTTTTCATCATCTGTTCAATCTACCTATTCTATTCGTTTGCTACTTTGTAAATCATGTGTTACTTTGTGATTCACAAAATAACACATGAATAAAATATGTAGACTGAACAGATTGAGAAAAAAAACATTTCATAATTAAAAACATCATATTCAAAATTCATTTGAAATAATTTGACTAAAACATTGAGCAACTCGGATAATAACAAAACAAATAGTTACCAATTCTATATTCATTTAATAAATGAAGTCATAATCCATATAAATCATTGCCATCAGATATGTCCATATAACAACACTTGACCAAAATCCAAAATTTTGTGCCTATGAATTAGATGGCAAACTGTCATCAAAAGTCAAAACACATTCCCATCAAAAGTCAAACCTCTTTATGTTAGTTCTTAAGTCTTACCCTTTATGCACCAAATCCTGAGTTTCCAATTCTACCCCTGCAAAAGTATGTTTAGCTAAAGGTGGTGAATCCAAAGGTGACTTGCATTTCTTCTGCAACTCCATAAATCTTTCAACATCAAAATTATGTTTTTTCATCAACTTCTTTCTTCGCGACAAAAACAGCCGTTTCATCAAATCTTGATATGTCGGGTCCCGTGACGTTATAAGGAAATAAGCATACCCGACAATAATGCCAGAAGTTGTCACGAAAAATGTGATTGGCTCCATAACGTCCCAAGAGAATTCCCAAAATGTTAGACGAATGAAAAGCCCGACTTGGGCTAGTGAGAACCCGAGCCCGGTGTACAGGATCCGCCTGACCTGTTTATGGGCTAACTGGTCAATTTCTTCCTGTTTTGCTTGTAACTGTTTTAGCTCTTCTCGCCTCGGGTCATCATCGGGTGTTAGGGCTAGTGGGACCGCCTTTCTGACTAGATCCACCACCTATTTATTACAAAAGAAAAATACATTAGACTTCAGGTTGGTGGGTTGAATCGTTTTGAACTCGAACATGGCATGCATATTTAGTCGTGTTGAAGATGTTAACTATAACCTGAACACGTTTAAAAATTATGTGAACTGAATACGACCCGCTTAGCTCATTTACCTAAACGACTGAAATGGTTGGTGGGTTGTAATCAAGTTGTAAGCGTGTTAAACGAGTTAGCGAATTGTAATAATATGTTAAACAGGTCGACTTGTTTAATTAAACAGGTTAAACAGGCCAACCTACGACCCATTTAATTGAGCAAGTCAACCAAAACATGACATGTTTAACCCATTTATCTAAACGATCAACCGAGCTGGTGGGTTACTATAAAGTTGTAAACACACTAAAGAACTTAACGGGTCGAACTGTTCAGTTAACCAGGTTGGCAGTCGGCCTAAACATGTGACAAGCCAAAACCTGTTTATAAATTGAGTCAATGCACCCTGCAAATCGGGTCAGCAGCAGGAAAATAGTAAAAAAAAATTATCACTTTATGCCCTTTAAAAAAGTAATAGCAAAAACAAATGTTTTATTATCATAAACAGGGGATCAAATAATTATATTAATTTATATCTTGGGCAGAAAGGAACCCAACATGTTAAGCATTATGCCTATAAAGACAACTTGTTCCAGTCACCTTTATTCTAAAGCACCTTCTAGCAACATATCATACACAAACAATTTATTACTTGAAGAAACATGTGACAATAAAAAATTGTCTAAAACACATTTTAATAATGACAAATAAGAGATAATATGGCCATTAAATCAATAGGCACGAATTTAATGTACAGTGACAAGAGAATAGTCAAAATGGAAATTGCTGCAATTCTCACATAAGAAATATGACAAAAAAAAACTATTTAAGTAAGATTATTCAATAAACTATTTTGTGCTGACAAATCAGACTCCTAAAAGATCTGGTTCATGAAGATCATCAATAGAGGTGCAAACAAGCCAAGTCACTCGTGAGCTACTTGAGATCAGTTCGCTAAAAGCTCGAATCAAGTCAAGCTTAAATGAGCTCGAACATAAAAATAAGTTTCTTTAATAAATGAACCAAAGCCTTAAATTCACTTGTCAAGCTCCAGTTGGTTCGCCAGCCTATTATTTATATAATTTTTATTTAATATATATGTAAAATAACAATTATTATATAAAAAGTTATGATATAAATAAGTAAATAACTTATATGTTGTATAGAAAAATTATAATTAAATATACCGAGCCAAGCTCGAACTTTAATAACAAAGGTCAAAACGAGCCAAACTCTGGTTCAAAAACCTAATAACAAGTCAAGCTCGAGCTTCAGAAATAGAGCTCGGGCTTGAAAGCCTAGTCAAGAGCCAAGCTCGAGCCTAAATGAGCTCTGTCTCGACTCATTTACACCCCTAATTCAATAAAACACATTTGTAACACCCAGACTCAGACTCGATCAAACAATGTGTGTACGTAATCACTAGTTATCAACCCTAGCTAAGCACTAAAACCACAAATCAAAACAAACACAAACATAACTCGATCCAAATTAAACAAAATTCAATCAAGACAATATGAAATTATTCATTCATACCTTATCAGGATGAAGGTAAACTTTATCCCTAAACACAAGCACCACACCCGCCTCATCAAGCACACTTGCAAACCGCTTCGCCTCATCAACCGTTTTCGCAACACCAATACTCTCACACGCCCCTAACAATTCATTATACCCGATCACCTCTTTTCCTTCCGATCCAAACTTGGCCTTCAACGCCTCTACGTTCACCAATCTCATTAACTTCTTCGCTTCCGCAACCGATATATCATCATGTCTAATATCATCATTATTATTAACAACTCCACCAGGACCAGTAAACAACGGTTACAATGCAAGTACCATCTGTAATTAGATTGAAAAACATCTGTGGTGGTGGTGGTGGTTGTTTTAGATCCAAACGTGTATACAGAAGATTTGGACCTTTGTTGTTGTTGCAACAGAAATAATGAGGATTAGAGTTTATGTCTCCACATTTTTGTGTTTTAATGTTTAATGTATGTATGTATATATGTGTGTGCAACACATATACTATTTGGTGTTGGAGTGAGATTGAGAATTAGCTGAAGTTTTGGATGGAAGAATTGATGAGTGAGAAGAACGGGTGAGAATGAGAAGGTCCGATTTGACCGTTTTTATATGGAAAGAGTTTTGAAAGTTAATTGGATTTTGACACGTGTGCGGACCAATATGGGTGTGTGTGTGTGTGTGTCGACCAATGGAGATCTAGGGTATGGCTTTTGTCAAACACTATTTTCAAAGTAAAAACTACTTTGTAAATAAATTGACATACGGTACGTGGTGTAATGTTTGTGATTTTAAGGTTACAAGTTTAAAGCTAGACTTAAGGGGTTATACTGTAGATGAGGGGCTACAATTGAGGACGAATTGTGACACGTGACGCCCAGTCAGCATGAAGTGGAAATTTGTTTTTGGGGTGTAATGGTATAGGGGCTACAAGTTAAACCCCCAGTGTGTTTTTTTATTATTTTTTTTATAACTAAACTAATTAAATAAAAACCAATTTATTTAAATAATTAAATAAAAATGCATTAAAATTAAAAAGAAATACAAAAAAATTAAAAAACATAACTAATAATGCATTAAAATTAAAAAAAATACATAACTAAAAATATTAAAAAACATAACTAAATAACATACTAATATTCATAATATTTGCGCATTTTTTCAATTCGTTGTCTTTGCAATAATGCGGCCTCTTCGTGTGACCCGGCCGCTTTGAGGGATTCGTATTTTTCACTCAATTCCCGCAATTCCAACATTTGGTCAATCTTTTCGTGTTGTTTGTTGGTTTCGTTCATGACATCGTTGAGTTCCTCGACACATTTTTTTTGTTTTTTGATGATTTCTCTCATGGTAGCGGCGACTTCCACGAGTGTCGGTTGGTTCGGATTGTTTGTAGGATTCATTTTGCTAAATTTTTTGAAGAATGTTTATGTTTATATAGATGTGAAGTGAAGAAGGATATGAAATGGAGAAGAAGGTATATGTTTATATAGATATATAATATATTGTTTTAATTTTTTTTTATTTTGTACCGTTGTCAAACGGTCAAAATAATAAAATATTATTATTTTCTCAAAGTTCAGGCGACAAATATATCCCGTCCCCGCCCCAAATCGCCCAATTATCGCGGGGGGAGGGGGTGTTCCTCCAAAAAATCGCCCCAAAATTGCCCCTTTTCTCGCCCACTACGTTTAGTCTTATAGTATTCTTATCTGATCTTTTATTTTATGTGAATGGTGTATTTATAATTTATAGAATAATTTATGGTGTTGTGAGTGAATAATTTTATATTTTAGAAAATGCAGTGATTTTTTTATATATTTGAAAAACTATTGTTCACCTTTATAGTTTTTTTTAATATTTTTTGAAAGTGGTTGTTAGTAAGGAAAAAAGAAAAAATAATGATAAAGGTATAAACAAGTATTATTTAATTAAAATAAAGAGAGAAATGTAATGAGTTTTAGTGTAATTCTTGGTTTAGAGATTAGGAATAGTGGTGGGTTTTTTTATGGTGTTCATGAGTTAGTTAGGTTGTAGGCATCAAAACCAGCATTCACGGTTGACATCTAATCCCAAAAAGGCTCGTTGGGGGGTAACATGAGTAGTTCTAGATGTTAAAAAACACTTCATAAATAAATTCATTATTTTTAAGATATCTTTTGTTAAAATAAATATATTGTTAATGATCATTTGCATTAATATTCCTATGATACATAATGTTCTGGGGTTAGTGGTTTAGTGATAGAGACAAAGTCTTTTAAATATATAAAGATATATTTGCTCAAGTCTAAGAAAGATAAATTACAAGATACTAGATTTAAAAAAAAATTGAAATATATGCTACACATGTGTTACCAATGACATCTATATATTTTAGACAAAGTTATAGAAATTGTCCTTTATGTTTACCCCAAATTTCACTGGTGGTCCTTTTTCTTTCAAATTGATGTTTATTATCCTTTACGTTTTAAAAAGTAACAGATTTTGTCTTTTAGGCCTAACCCAGTTGAAAAATCTCGTTAAGTCTTGTCACGTGCTTCTCATGTGAGGATATTTCCGTCATTTCAAGTCCGGTTATGATTTACCCACAATAAAAACAATTTAATTAAATTAGATATAAATATTATTTATCCAAACACCACCTCCCCACACCCGTTGTTCTTGTGCCTCAACTGCCACCGCACGTTCAACTCCGGCAGCTACCACCACCTTCTTCTCCGGTGAGCCACCACCACTGCAACCGAAAGTCACCACCACATCTAGCTCGTCACAACAATTAGCTTACTCCCATCTACAAAAATGTCGAACAACCCCATCTTCAAATCCCTGAAAACCCTAAACCTCTTGCTGGAAATCCTTCCTCTTCGGCACCAAGCAACCCATATATTTCCTCAAGTAAAATCACAGCAGTAACATTAAACGCAGACTGTGTCCTCAATTCCTAATTTAACGAAACCCCCAATTTTAGTTACGTGCCCTAGTTTTAACGAAACCCCAATTTGAAGTCACCTTGAAATCCGACGACGAATTCGGTCGATTAGCCTCCAATATCGATTGTCAAACTATCTTATTGTAAATCGTGTGGAAATGTAACACACCGGTAAGTAAAGCGAGCTTCTTTGTATCCCGAAACGACATTGACATGGAAACCTAAGTTTTAGTGGATGAGCAGGAGGATTCGCAGGTGGATGATTCGCACATGGGACTGTTGAACGACGATTTTGTAGACGGGGTGAACCAACTGTGGTGTTGGTGGTTTTCCGGTGGGTAGCGGTGGTGATTTCTGTCGTCGAAGAAGACGATGGCGGTGGGCTCGCCGGAGATGGAGGTTTGTGGCAGTGGTGGTATTTTAGTAGATGGGGAAGACGTAGTGGACCTACAGGTTTTTTTTTTTTTTTGAAAGATCAACAAAGCTTTATATATAACTAGCTAAAGGCTAGAAAGATAAAATCACCAAATTTTACAATTAACCCCAAAAATAAACATTAAAATAAACACCTACATAGCCAAAAAACAAGTAAATAATAAAGCACCCAGCAGCAAGAATCACACTTCCAGGCCCGTTTACACCTCAAATCTCCTCCATTTTTTCTAGGAAATGTTAGCTTTCTTCCTTCGGTTCTTAATCTACAAATAGCTTACAACCTTAACTTCTTCCACCAGCCCGTTGAGGGACTTACGGACACCATTATGCACCAACGCGTTCCTACTTTTCCACAAACACCATGACGTACACAGACAAATCGCTTGAAAGATTTTTGCTTTTTCTCTAGGTACCGGGACAAAGTTGTGAAGGTCCAGAACATCTTGAAAACTAAACAAGAAAGGAGGCGGTACCTTACACCATTGAGCGATCAAACACCATAACGATTGGGCTAAACCGCACGAGATGAGAATATGGTCCACAGTCTCCTCTACCTCTTCACACACGGGACACAAACTCAAATCAATCAGGATCCCTCTACTCTCAAGAGCGCTCCGAGTCGGTAGGCGACCCAAGGCCGCACGCCAGGAAACGAACCCGACTTTTTTTGGGACGAACGTATTCCAATCAAACACTTTTATCAGATCCCCAATTGCTCTAGCCTCCAAAGCAGTATATATATTACGAGCCGTAAAATCATGACCAGCCCCACCTTCCCAAACTACCCGATCGTCCCCGCTTTCCATAATAACAGAAACACATAGCTGTAGCAAACTTCTAAACCCCTCCACCTCAATTCCATTTTGTAGATTTCTGCCCCAATCCCACCTCCCACAAATAAACCCATCCAACATGTACAACCGGTCTTTCACAGTGCAAGTTTTGTTTTTTTCTAGTGCAAATAAGGTTGGAAACCAAACACATAATGGCTCTGAGTTGAGCCACCAATCTAGCCAGAACCACGTCCTCGAACCATCCTTCACAATAAACCGGAACAAATTATTAACGTCAATACCAACACGAGTCAAGTCGGGACTTATTTTAACTATTTGATTCCAGGGACACGGCCCAGATATTTTACCCGGGATGTCGGACCAATACCGGGACGAACTATGAAAAGCCCACACCACCTTCCACCATAAACTCCCTTTTTCATTTTTAAATCTCCACCACCATTTTGCAAGGAGTGAGATATTTATATCCCGCAAGCTTCGAAGACCAAGACCCCGGCATCGTTCGGGGCAATGACCTTATCCCATGCCACATATTATAAATATATATAAATTAAATTGTTTTTAATTATAAAAATGTTTCTTTTAAATAAGATGGTGAAATTACCAATTTACCCTCAAGTGAAAGTCACATGACCTAACTTAACGAGATATTTTAACTGGGTTAGGCCTAAAGGACAAAAGGTGTTACTTTTTAAAACGTAAAGGATAATAAACATCAATTTGAAAGATAAAGGACCACCAGTGAAATTTGAGGTAAACATAAAGGACAATTTCTGTAATTCTGGCTATATTTTAACACCTACACATACATATTGTTTTTATTTTCTTATAATCAAACCATTACGATCTAATTATATGGCTATACATGTGTATAAAAGGTTGTAGAGTTAGGAATTTTTGTCAGTGAGATTAAAAAATGGTTATGTTAGAAGGATATTCTGGCCAAAGCATATTGGGGCATTTGCCCCTACAGGCTCCAAATGAATCTGCCCCTGGTAGGCATTTGCCCCCATTGACAACAAAGGTGGCGACAGTGATAATGAGCAGGTGATGAAGACAAATAATAGTAACATGCGGTCTACAAATATTTGATTGGTCCTATAAATTTGGATTGAATTTCAATTTTCAATGTGCTTATTACTCAAAACCTAATTATTTTTATGTGTTATTTCGTCATAACGAAATAACACATATAAATAATTAGGTTTTGAGTTATATTTAATTTATTTAATAAATAATTTATTTTCAAATTGCTAGTGTTATTAAATAGACCGTGCCCGGTTAATTAACGTAATAAAAAAACTCACTAGGCTATTTATGATGTGTTTAGATATTTATACCACCCATCAATCCGATTAACATGCTTAAAGATTACAACTTAATTACTAGCTATCAATACACATTTATATAAATGAGTTAAACAAGTCCTTGGTTACATGAGTTTTTTTTTTAACGTTAAACTTCATTAAAAAACGGCCAACCCTCAACAAAGGGCCACCACCAAAAAGATTACAATATATACATCGGGTTTACTAACCAATCCTTCCACTCGAAATCTTTAAAATTAGAGCGATTTCTAAGCCAAAAAAACGACACAGATTTAACTAAAGCAACCACCTCTATAACCTTAGATGACGACCCTTCAAAAACCTTTTTGTTTCTTGTTTTCCAAATAGTCCAGCAAACAATCATCATAATGCCATGCAAGATCCGTTTATACCACTTATTCTGCTTGTCGAGGCTGGGCAACAGCAGCATATCTTTAACATTTCTGAACATCGGTTGTTGTATACTACACCAGCTCCAAACCGCTTGCCAGACTTAGAAACGCGAAGCTGCAGTCGATGAAAAGGTGACCTGCAGATTCTGTAACAGCATCACAAAGAGGGCACAAAGTATCCTGAATTCTGATGTTCCTTCTAACTAAGGCCAAACGGGTCGGAATCCTCTCCATCTCAATTCTCCACATCAACACGTTAACTTTTATAGGAACCCAAGAAACCCATCGCATCTCGTTATTTTTCTGCAGATTCCGCCCCCTGTTCAGCAAGCTTTTTACACTAGTCACCGAAAAAATACCACCAGAATCGGCTTCCCACACCCACTTATCTTTGGCTTCTGACAAAACCACCTTGGACAACAGATTCTGAACGTCTTGCATCTCGGATATTGTTTCAACAGAGGTTGTTTCTATTCGCCAATCTTCATGCAAGACCATACCTGCATTCGCGTCCCATTTAATCCTATCTCGCACCATACATAACTTCCTTTGAATACCGTCCTGGCCATCTATCCATTAAAGGCACATTTCCAAACCATATATCCTTCCAAAAAGAAATGTTTTCCCCATTCCCAATCTTGCCCTTTATCAAGAATTTTAGTTCTTTGCCATTTAGAATCAACTTATCCAAAAAAATAGCTATCATTTTCCAGCAGCCAGCACTCTTAACAGGAAGAAACGTCCACCTGTTACGACCACCGTGGATACCTTGAATAACTTTTGTCAGTTTTATACCTCCATGCCCATTTAGCAAGCAACGCTGAATTAACATCTTCTATTTTTGCAATACCCAACCCCCCTACCTTTTTTGGTTTCGTGACAACCTCCCAATGTAATCCACGTCCTTCCTTGCTCCCACACCAAAGAAAGTGTCGCATCATTTTTTCAATCGCCTCAACAACCGCTACTAGAGCCTTATATAACGACAAATAGTAAACCGAAAGGCTAGAAAGCACCGACTTAATCAATGTTAGTCTACCTCCTATAGATAGAAGGTTAGACTTCCATGATTGAAGCCGCCCCTTGATCGTCTCCAAAACACCACTCCAATTCGCAATCCGGTTCATATTAGCTCCAACTTTAATACCCAAATAATCAAAAGGAAGCCTACCAACCTTACACCCAATAATATTAGCCATGCTAGTCGACTCGTCTTCTCCAATACCCAACCCGAATAATTGAGACTTATGAATATTAATCTTAGCCCCGAACACATAAAGAAAACCCGCAGCATGCGATCTACGTTCTTCACATTCTCTTCATTCCACTTCCCCATAATTAACGCGTCGTCCACGTAAAGAATATGAGAGACCACCGGTCCGTTGTTACTAGTCTCAACTCCTTCAAAAACCCCCACATTACATGCTTGATCTGTCATCTTAGCCAACGCCTCCATGACAATCAGAAACAGAAACGGCGATAACGGATCACCTTGCCTAAGTCCTTTTTTACATTGGAACTCAAACGTTGGTGACCCGTTCACCAAAACCGCTGAGACCGCCGACTGAAGAATGCCTCTAACCCATGTACACCATTTAGACGGGAACCCCATTTGTCCCATAATATTAAGAAGGAACTCCCAATGCACATTATCGTACGCCTTGGTTACATGATTTAATTTATATGTTTGTGCGCTAGAGTTGATATTTTTTACACAAATGAAAATATGAGGCTAGCTTGTTTAAGTTGAGCAATTTAACCCATCAACCATAAGCTCGCCAATTTAACATAATCAAAAACCATAATCTTTAGTATATATAGATTGATTGAAGACGTGTTAGTGGGTGAAGTTAGTATAATTTTTTATCTTTTATTTTACTATTACACGCTAAAAATGATGTAACCCCCCCCCCCCCCCCCCCTCCCTCAAATATAAGACATAGTCGGGTAGGTTCGAGTGAGCCGGTCTTGCACTTTGGGTCTTTTGGTGGTTCGACTTGATTTCTACTCACCCAATCTATCTAAACTCGTGAGAACACTTGTTAGACCTAGTTACACTGAAGCTTACATAATTAGAGTCAATTAATTAAATCAAATAATAATTAATTAGGGACAATTTAAACGAGATGTATTTAATTTGTCTAATTAGATTAGTAGATAAACATGTGAGCTTTTTTTATTATTTAATAAGAAGTTCGAGTAAGTTTCTAATTTGTATCGAATCATGATCAGTATTTAGAGTTGTATTTTTCTGATTAATAGATTAAGAGTTATTCAATTCAAATTTATCGTGTATATTATTCATTTTAGTGAGTTAAGTCAATCCATTCTTTAAAAAGTTATACTGTGCCGTATAATTACAATAAACAAAACTAAAATGTATTGTAAAACATTTTGTTTTATTACAATATATATATATACTATTAAGAAAATTTCAATTGTTTATTTTTGGTTGAAAAAAATTGCTGTTAGTTAAGAAATAAAAGGAAAAAAAATAACATGTTTTGAAAAGTAAAACGCCTTTTAAATCCTTCTATAAGATATATTTTACAGAATTTCTCCTTTTCAATTCTCTGGTTTTGATAAAGCCGAACTAGTATGATTCCATAATCCGTATTTTTTTTAAATTTAAGTAAAAAGTATGGTGTGTATGTCTAAATATTCTAATCACACATGGTGTTATTTTAAATGATCAACTTTTACAAAACCAGTTTAATTAAATATATATTTAACAAAAGCATCTAACTTTCTAAATAAATATATATACAGAATTATTTTATATAAAATACATTTTTTTAGAATACAACCGATTTTTAAAAACCAAAAATTTATATATTTATCTTAATACGAATTTAAGAAAAGCATAAAATTTTATAGGCCACACATTTTGTAAAAGTGATATATACATTAAATATATTATTTATTTGAGCTAAGCTCACGCTTCAGTTAATAAAGTTAGATTGACTCGTTCGTTTAGTTCAATGGCCACAAAACAAGAAAACCCATCTACCAAAGTACGTGAATACATACGATATCAGAAAAATAATAATTTGAAATCGAATTAGCTTTCTTGTTCATGATATGTTTTCTATTTTTTTCTAAAATAAACGTGAAGCACGCAAATATTTAATGGAAATTTGCACTTTAAAAAGAAAATTACACAAACATGGGTAGCAGAACACTCTTAACAAAGTCAATGAGCTAGTGGTAGAGTGGTAAGGTAGAGTCTTGGTGTTTCATGTAATTCATGTTCGATTTATGCCCCTAACATTTAACTTTAGAGACATCAGGGTAATGATGGGAGACTAGGCGAGTAGGTGGTTTTCACTAGTTGGATTCTTGAACTGAACGAGTTTTATTTCACAGCATTGTCGTGCCTTCAGACGAGTGTTCTTGGCCGTTGGCCTTAAATAAGGATTTTTCTTGAATCAAAAAACGAGGGTATCTTGATATGATAAACTTAACCAGTAGCCAATTTAAAGGATTCGTTACCCTTTTAAAAAAAAATAATTCAACCAACCTACAACTTGAAGTTTGCAGGTCAACTTTGGGAAAGGAGCAAAAGCAATATCACATTTTGAATCATCATGAATATCTTTATTTATTTCTTTACTTTTAGGTATTTAATATATTACTTCATTTATTTAGTAAAAGTAAAGCGAACAATAATTGCAGCAACATATTACTCTATTTGTAAATCAAGAAATGACAAGATTTTTTAAATAATAATAATAATAATAATAATATTAATAATAATCTACAACATCAGTAAAACCGTAAAGGAAATATGCATTAACAAGTACCTATGTATTAAAAGTAGATTGTACCTGTTTAATTTGGATTGATCTCGTTAACACGTATCTATGGAAATTGTAAGTACACATTTTATCAATTCAATAGCTCAAATAAGTTTAAAAGAAAAAATATATATATAACATCTTTGATTCTCGAGCAACAAAAAGTTTATATTATTATGAATTTATTAGTATATACATATAACATACAAAACAGCGTGGTTTAACAAATCAATAAAATATAGCCCTAATTAACTATGCTTTCCTAACTTGGTGAGCGTTTTCTTCATTCCTTTGTCACTCTTTCAAAACCAATTAAAACAAGTGGGATGACCAACAAGGTGTAATATCTCGTTGGATAAAACACGAGTTTCACTTGAAAACATGTGCCTACTTGTGAACACATTTCAACCCATTTGACCAAGTCAACTCATTCGTAAATAGATGGTATCGAATCGTCACATATAACATTTACCTGATCAATATGTGTAAATATGTGGTAGAGAAAGAAGACGAACACCCTTGCAGCCTACACTAACTCAAAACCGTCAACGTTTATCACCAAAATGACAAATACACCCCTTCGTTTTGTCTTTAGATATGGGGTAATATAGACATTACCAAGCACTCTACAGACAAGACATTGCAACGTCATTCTACAAATATACGTGGAGTTCTTCCAGGATACATCTAGATGACAAGGTACCTGCGTATATATATAAAATAACTGATTTTTGAAATTTTATACAAATTATTAAATAATTAATGTCGATTATTACCATCTTAAATTCACAAAGAGCATTTAGATCTCTTTGAAAAGGACAGTAAATTTGTAAAGCTGAATTTGACCATTTAAGAGCATTCACAGTCCATTCCCTATCATATATCCATATATATCATAATATTACACTAAAAATCTTTGTATTTTCTCTCTTCTGTATAATTAAATAATAATTTTTATACCTTTATCATTATCTTTTCTCTCTCTTTCACTCACAACCACTTTTAAAAAATATTAAAATATTATACGGTATGAACAGTGAAACCTCAAATTTAACTTTCCCATATAACATTTTCTCTCTCCTCTACTCACAACCACTTATAACCATATCATATAATTTACAAAATCTTCTCACACAAATATAGGGAATGGGCTGAGAATGCTCTAAAAGGGATTAATGGCAAATAAGCTAACATAGAGCCCATGGTGCAAACCCTGTAAAGGCCGAAAGAGTAATATATATTAAGAAACTAATCAAACAAAAATAATGAGTCAGTTCAAACGTCAAACTGTCTTAATTGTAAATTTTCTATGTGTAAGTCACACGAGCCAACTAGTCAAAAACCTTGGTATGTCTTATCAGCATTCAAACATGCCAATGACCCGTGCCATTTGAGCAAAAAATGATGTAAAATGACTAAAGTACTCGTTTTGTGTATATGTGTAGTTTGTTTTGACCCAAGTGATCAAATTGTACAACAGGCCAAGCCTGACCCGGGTCATTGACCAAAAAATTATCACCAGTGAAACCAAAATTTTAGTGAAAACAGATCTTTGGTTCCATTAGAGAGATTTTAAAGTAACCTTAAAAATAAAAACTTATCCACGGAACCAAGTCCAATTCATGTTTCATCGCTGACTAATCAAACACATTTTAAGTTAAAAGTACTTTCGTTTCCGGTTACTACAAAATTTATGAATGATAATAACTTTTAAATATATCTAGTCTAAAAGTGACCGAGAAATTAAAGCAAAAATAGAAGATAAATCTTACAGTAAAATTCAAGCAGATTTAATGGTAAAGATAGTCTGAACCACGGTTAGAGCAAATAGGATGATTCCAACAACCAGAGCAATCATATTCCATGGACTACTGAAGTAATTTTTCCTCATCCTCGCTATATTTTTTGGCCAGTAACCATCACAGTAGTTACTCAATTTTACCCATTGTTCTTCATAAAAGAAATCAACCACTATAACTTCTTTGCATATGTTGTTGATGATATTAGTAGCTTCTTCATTGGAACCAAAATTGTTGACAATGACTATGGAGTCTACCAACTTCACAACATCTTCCTTAGTATCCACCAACATATCCATGGCAATGGTATATGATGTAACATAATGATGATTTAGACCCGACTGCTCGTATGCAATAAGATTCCTTAAAACAAACTCAGTCGAATCATGAATTTTTAATGTCGGGATTCTAAGAGTAGGCTTATTCCAAGAACCAAAACAACAAGGGAACCTATATAATTTCACTTCCATCCCCATCAACCATGTTGGATCTTTGTTAGGTTTGAAGTTCACACCTGCTCTGTCTAGATCTGTAACCGAGAGGATTCTTGAGCTAAAGACACCTTTTTTAATATTACGTGGAGGCTTGTAACATTGATGTAGAAGGCTAAGAATATGATGAGCATTCTCAATGGAAATATTGTCGATTTTTATATCTTCTTTAAATAGGTTGACGGTAGCTAGAACTGGACGAATAAGTTCAAGAAGGGTGGCATTAGGATTAAATTTCAATATAGTGCACCGAAATAGTTCATCAAGAATAAAGAATGGGATTTGGTTTTCTAGCAATACCAAATCATACAATACGTTTTGGAATAGCAAAACTCCTTCCTTACCTATTTCCACACCAGAACTCCAAATCTTAAACAGGAATTCAAGTATAAAACAAGCATCCATAATCATCATGTCGGCAATTTCAGCATCTCCATAGGTCTTTGTCCAAACATAACAAGCCTTTATTCGTTCCATTGAAGCGTACACCTTTTGTACACATAATTTCAATATTTCCTCTTGTGAGGAATTGGTACGTTGCATTAGGTTAATCAAATAACTTGCTTTCCGCCTTTCAAATGCTTGAACATTCTCATCTTCTCTGTGTAGAGGCCCAATACTGACTACCCGAGGGTTGAAAGAACTTGGGCTCAAATCACGTAGCGTACTAGGTGCCATGTAAATTGATGGTGAAAATTGGTTCACAAGGATCTCTTCCTTTTTAACACAATAAAGAAGACGTTGGACGACACTGTCTTGAATCATGTCTTCATCTCCCACCATGGTACTCAACATGATCTCTAAGTATGTAACTAAACGATCAATCCACCAACGAATTAATAAATGGCCGGTCATGTTCTGGTTGTTTATATATAATCTATAAGTTAAACCTATTTTGTTCTACCATTATCACATGATGTTGACGAAACTGGTATGTTTTAGTAAAAGAATCTTTCCATTTTTCTGGTCAAACAAACTATCTAGCTTGAACAAATCCAAAACTATAAGTTTTAACTAATGTATAATAATAATAATAATAATAATAATAATAATAATAATAATAATAATAATAATAATAATAATAATAATAATAATAATAATAATAATAATAATAAAAATAAGCTACATATTTTTTAACATTTTGAAAATCACAAAATTACTTAACAATTTACCAGGTTCCATGCAAATCGATGGCGAAATCCGCTTCGTATGGTTGCCTTCATCGTTTTCTACACAGTCAAGAAGACTTCGGATGGTGCCTTGAATCAATTCTACTTGTCCAAACTCCAAATCCCATCTTTCCATAGTGAATGTTCTTTTCTTCACTGATTAACAATTGCAATCAAATTCAACCTTCAAAAATTAGAACTGAAGTTGGGTCTACAAGACCTTACAAATCAATCAGCAAAAGATGGAATGGTGTAGATCTTATCGGCTATTTAGCCTAATTTTATAAACAGTGAGTGGAGTGAGTTTTGTGCGGACCAACCTATTTAAGCTAAAAAATGCAGCTAAAATCAAAACATATATATATATATAATATATATATATATATATATATATATATATATATAGGCATATTAAACATATGCAGATTTGCATTGTGACAAATGTTTGTTGGGGGGTTTTTCCAAAATATAGACTACGTGGAGGTGACAGAAAGTAGAGAAGGGATGAAGCATGCGAAGCCTGGTTTGCTAGTAATTTTGAGTCAGCTTAGGGAAGTTCTGGAGTTTGGTTTGCGTAGGTTGTTTAAGAAGTCCACTATAATAAATAAATCAACAGTCTTTTTTTGTATATCTATCCATATAATACATTTATATATATATATGCCTGTAAACGAATCGAACGAACACGAATAAATGCATGTTGTTCGTTCATTTAGCTTTAATAGAACACGATCACGTACGTATAATCGAACAAAGTTTTTTGAACATGTTCGTTCATCAAGAAATTAGACATGTTCGTGTTTATTTATGTTTATTATCCGTTTAAAACATAAACGAACATAAAAGACACAAACACACATAACTATATAAACAAACTTGATTACTTAAACAAACAGAATTTAAATTAACTAATGATTTATTTTGTCAATAAAATGTACTTAAAAATTAATATAAAAACCCGTTTGATGTTTAAATTTATATGAATATAACCTTTTATGTATTTATTAAATTCAAACGAGCATAACTTATTATTAAAGTTATAATATTATAATTTCTACTTAAACTATTATGGATAACCACGGTTACTTCATAAAAACACAAAAAAATATGCTACAAAAGTCCCTTTTTATATTTGGAAAAAAATGACACCAAAAACTTTGTATGACATATCAAAAAAGTGACATTAAAATGTAAGTGCTTTTAGTGGCACTTTTTAGTTTTTGAATAGCATTTTTTTTGTATGTACATATGACATTTTATAAGTACTAGCTAGGTTTAAAATGAGTAAACCACCCTTATATTAAGCGTTTGGACATACCAAAACTCCACTCACATATGAGTTCATCGCAACCATCCTCCTTCCATGCAGATCATTCGTCGTCCAGAGTCTCCGTTACTTCATGATCACCTGATCCCATCACCATAATTTTCGGTAACTATATTTTCACAAAGTATCACACAAGTCATCATCACAACCATATACGCCCCAATGTATCGACAAATTAAGTAATTAACTACTCATCGAAGGATTTACCTCAACGGTGAAAAGTTCAAAACGAGATCAGGTTTGTAAATCGAAGTTGTCCGTCGTGGTGGGGTTTCTGAAGTTCAAATCAACACCGTGACGTGGTAGTTCGTATTAGAGCCAACGTTTTTAGAAAATTAGGTATTCCTTAGGGATAATGCGTCAATATCGACAATATGTTCACTTGACAAACCAATTTCCACCCTTAAACTCACCGAATTGATTATTTTTTTAATAATTTTTCAACAGAATTTTTAACCAACTAGATTATGCAACGCGTCATAAAATCGAGGGGTCGCAATTAAGGCGAGTTTGCTGTGCATAAACAAGGATGTACAATTATCTTATAGTTGTTGGACATATTAGACATATGAATTATGTTATAAATATATTTTTTGTTTCAAAACCATCAAACCAAACACATTCTAAACTTATACAACGGATTATGCTTAGGTTTCAAAATTTTACTTAATTTTGATAGACTTAAACCTTTAATTATGATTATAATTAGTGTTCCTAAAACTGAATACAACTAAAAGAGACATTGATGCTTGATTGGTGAGCTTCTTTAGAAGGCATTTACTTCAAACTCATTTTAGGGATTTGTAAAAGTCTGGATAACTCCATGAACCACAGGGGGAGATTGCTTTTGGATTGAAATATTCTAATACATTAAAGAAAAGTTCAATCATATGATTCACACGGTGTAATGAGAACAAATACCAGGTCTGCTATGAAAACCAGTATTAGAATTAGACTAATGATCGTCTTATATAGAGGATGACCAATTACAATGTTTAAGTTGGTGATTGTAAACGTCGATAGTTATCCCTGCTCATCAAATACCACTCACGAGAAGTTACCACTAATTATCAATTGTCATTATATAAAAGGGCAAGATATTCATTTTTGCCAAAGGAAATAAAAATATAGATTAATGCGAGCTAAAAGGCGTGACATGCACACTTATTTCATTTTGTTAAACACTTAAATAACAATCTCATTGTAACGAAAACGCAAATCACTCTACTCTTAATAAACAACTTATCGAATTTTACTATAATCAACATGTTGTAAATTGTTTTGAAAGAACATATTGAAATTAAAAGTGAATGACAAACGAAATTACTTTTCTGCTAAAAGAAGACTGTTCTTTGACAACAAAATAAAAATCAAGAGGGTTAATGATTACATTGTCATAATCTATTATTATATAATGATAACATTAACGTAAACCTTGGTTTTTGCAACATATTTAGTCTACTCGTGACTAGGGATGAGCAAATTCGGTACCAGTACCGAGTGGTAGCAAACCCGAAATCGGTATCGATTTGGTACCGTCGGTAATTTCCAGATTGTTTAGCAACTTATAATCAGGTATATGATGGAGCGTGCATGGTTAAAATAAATACTAGTTTAGCAACTTATATCATAATCAGGTCTCTCATATTTTCCCCTTTTCTTCATTTCCTTGAGATCCAGATATGGCGGCGTTTGTAATCCGATCTCTATTCCGTCAATCATCGTTAGTGGCGATTAAATTAAACCGATTCGATTGAATCATAATGTTATTGTTATTGTGATGTTACTAATCTAGACTATTGATTCAGGCGATGTCAGACGGCGAGGAGCATATGGTCGGTGTCCGATGCAATCTACTGACACCAGGTGAAGCAACCTTTGTTCTAGAAGGTGATGATGATGCTTCCGAGGTGAAAGCACTTATTGAAGTGATCGGCCGAGAGTTGAAAGTTGTTGCGGCAACCAACGCCACGCCATGGGGGAATACATACATACATGCTAGCTAATCCGGAGAAGGTTATTAGTTTGTTTAAAGTAAGAAAATTAGAGTGACGATTAGCAAGTAGCAAGCAAGCACACATAATTTTCATGATAGCTAATGGGCCTGGGCCTGGCCCTGGGGGATGGTAGTGTGTAGTTAGTGGGCCTTGATGGGCATGGTAATGTGTAGCTAATGGGCCGTTGGTGACTTGATTTATATTACAAGAAGTCACGTTAGGTCATAACGAAGTTACTATTTTAAGATTACATTCCAGATAAATACATATATATTAGTGTTAATATACGAAGTCACATTGGGCGATAATAATTTAATCATTGACACTCCTAACTTTTACTTTTGTTGCTAATGACAATTACACTCACATAATCATCATAGATATATGTGTTTCTCCATTTTACTCATAATTAGATATAAGCGAAATCAAGTGTAAGTGCGGTTGCCGTTGACAACGATAGTAAAAATTCAAAGTGTCATTGGATACATTATCAGTATGGATTAGTTAACGATGAACGAGTAATATATGCACCTTAATAAAAAAAAGATAGTGAAACTTTTCATTACTTCAACAAGCATTACATTGTAAATACATAAAACATTTACTTCTGATTCTCACACATTAAAATGATATAAAAGCCAACCAACAAGTATGAAGATTAATGACCATAGATTGCAAATTACTTTCCCCCATTAAACAGTTCCATAACTTTCTCCCAAGCTGGTCTGGTTGAAATATCATCCCACCACATGTTCACTTTCTTCCTATCTCTCACCAAATGGTCAAGCCCACATTCATTCATCAAGTACCTAGTCCCAGGAAGGTGGCTCAGGTCAGCAAGGGTGAACCACTCTCCAGCTAGGTAGCGAGTCTTCGATAGCCGTTGCTCGTAAATATCCAACACTTGTTCAAGTTTTTTCACACAATTCTGGACCAGATCAATGTCAGTTTTCCCACCCATCTTTGGGATGATTAGCTTTTGAAAAACTATGGTGTAAACCATGTCATTAAAGTGGTGTGCTTCAACTTCTAGCCATTGGTCAACTAAGGCTTTCTCCTCTAATGTGGTTCCATAAAGGTTTGGGTTTTTGTCACTGTATTTTGTTGCATAATACCTTATGATCGCCCTTGATTCTACACACATTTTAAACAAAAAGAAAAGAAGAAAAAAGAGAGAGAAAAAAGGAAGAATGTTATTAGCTAGAAAAAGATGTAACAGTTTATCGTTGAAAAAAACAAAGGATAGGTTACACTATGGGTAAAGAAGTACATGGCATTTTCTATAAATGCCCATTTTTTACCCCTTTGTGACAAATTTTTATCTTTTTAAAAATGAAGCATTTGTAGTCACGCAGTTTCATAATAATATGTATCATATGACATATGATACATAAAAAATTTAATATGAAATGTTTTTAGATATTTTTTTCATACATATATATATATATATATATATATATATATATATTATCAAAGATTGAAATGTATCCAAAATATAGTAGTTCTTTTATATTACGAGAGCAAAATTAATTTATTTAAGATACACTTTTTATTTATATAAAGTTTAAATTTTTGGTAAAGTTTATATGAAGATGCCAGAATAGATTAAACAAACATGATTTATTTAGGTATTTTTATTTTTAAATACTAAGTATTAAAAGAGAAGCGAATACTGTTATCATTTCAGCCTCTTTGAATTAGCAATTTTAAACAAGGGTTTAAAAAAATAAACCATTTTTGCAAAAGAAAATTCTGGCCACGTGACATTACCAAAAAGCCGAAAATCGCCATCCTCAACAACAGGCACTTGTCCAAAAGGCTACAAGAAAAACTTTTATTAGTTCACATCTTATATTAAAGACACACATTAAGTTATAAGTACCTGATATCGTGTCAATAGTTAACAATAAAATTTACCTGTTTTTGTAGAAAATCAGGTTGTTTGTGCTCTTGGTAGTCTAAGTCAACGTGGATAAGCTCAAAGTCAACCCCAAACTCGAAAAAGCAAGCCAATACTCTTTGTGAACAAGCGGACCGGATCGGACCATAAACCTTGGCTACCATGTTATTAGAAGCTTTTAAGTTCTTGTTTATGGACCACAATATGAAGTGGGTTCATCAAACATACTTAAATACAAAGATTGACTTGGGGTGGAGTGGAGTGGTGTGGGGGTTAGCTAGTTGGGGGTTGTCAACCAACAAAAAGACTAAGAGGGTTGGATGGAAAATGGTGGTTGACCACTAGCCGCATGCATCAACCAACGAATTTGTGTACTTATTCACTAAAAGCTCTACAGTTAGATTAAATCTCGTCTTTGGGATGTCAATAATATTGGGTAGGCGGGTTAAATTTTTTCAACTCGAATATGTCTCATATATTTTACTCATGTAATGTTTCGAGTCGAACTGTTTGTTATTATTTAGGAACATAGAAGATATCTAGTAATTTGGTAACAAATTAAATAATCAGTTATACGGTCTCAAATGACACTTTTTTGTAGTTAGTCTCGTTTTAATTGTTTTCTTGTTTGTCTCAAAACAGTTTTATATATTTAGCTTGAAATTAGAATAAGGAAATGAAAATGATTGGAGAATGGATGGTTAAAATAGTTTTATTTTAATTGTTTTTGTCCCCCCCCCCCCTTTTTTTTTCTTTGAATAATCACAAGCTTGGTTTTGTATACTTGGCCTGATTGGAAAATAGATGATTAAACTAATGAATAAAATCTCTGAAAATTAAGAGGTGATATAATATTTCAAGATGGAAATTAATATTAAGAGGTGATAGAGTGAAATTAGAAAAAAAAAATCAAATTTTAGATTATAACACTTTTAAAAGAAATAAATATTAACTATTTTAAAAACATTTAAATAGATTAATAGGTTAACATGTTTATTAAATGAGTTGTATTTGTGATAACTACCCATCTTATAAGATGTGTGTGTTGGACTCTTTTATAAAACATGTCATTAGCCTAAACAAAACATGTTTTTCTCATGACGTAATCAGCCTTGACAATAATGGCCGTTCTATTGTATACATGGCTTGGCGTGCCCCATAATGAGAATCCTTGAAAGATGCAAACGGCTTGTATCATGAGGATCATCCGACCAGTTTCCTTACTTGCTCATTAAGAGGTATAATTATGGTTGTTTCAACGTATAATATTGTCTTGTTCGGTGTTGTTGTCGTGTGTTGTTTGCTAAGCTTGAAGTGTTTGGGACGGGTTCAGGTACTAGAAATGTAATCAGATATATGACGGAGCGTGCATGGTTAAAATAAATACTGGTTTAGCAACTTATATCATAATCGGCTCTCTCATATTTTCCCCTTTTCTTCCTTTCCTTGAGATCCAGATATGGCGGCGTTTCTAATCCGTCAATCATCCGCCACCACCGTAAGTGACGATTAAATTAAACCGATTCGATTGAATCATAACCTTGTTGTTATTGTTATGTTACTAATCTAGACTATTGATTCAGGCGATGTTTGGCCGTCAGCTGAGGAGCACATGGTCGGTGTCAGCTGCAACGTCAGACGGTGAGGGCTCGGAGGTTAAATTTACTGAGAAGAAAAGCGATCCGGGCCAGTTGTTATCCCGAGGTTACTTGCTTAATCTTAATCCCCCCTTTTAATTAATTACTATTATACTAGGTAGGTTATAAACCCCGGTACAAAAAAATTCAATTATGTATAGCAAAAGATGTGTCTTAAAGAATTTTGAAAATCAAGGAAATGAATCTGTTTAGATAAGATGATTGAATATGTGAATTGGATTACAAAGGTTTGATAGTTACCTGTTCAGGTGATTGCTAGGGTTAGAAGATGTCAGCGATGAAAGCGTGGATGCTCTGAACATGATAGTACTGAATTTGAATTAGAATTAAAATATTTAAAAAATAATTAGGAATTGCCAAGTGGCACTTTGAAGACATCTGGTTAAATATAAAAGTGCAAGTTGTTGAAAAGCCTATTCTTTTATTATATAGGTAGATGCTTTGATTCATATTTATTAGTTTGTTAATAATATCTGGTTTGTTATCATTACAAGGTTTCCTTGGAAGGTGTTGGAGAACGTGATCAGCAACTTCTGCTTTCTGCTGCACAAACGTATGCAAAATGTTTCTCAATTGGTGCTTTCGTTCCAGAGAACGCCGAGGGTGAAGAGTTTGCTGGGGGGAGTCGCATAAGATACCCTATCTAGCTACTTTCTAAATTTCATGTTACTAATAACCTTCAACTTTGAATTTGGATCTCCAACCTTTCTATGTATTTGGTGGATTTTCTCTCTTGAATGTTGTGTTTGGCTAAGATATGTATGTTATTTGCATATATATACGTTTACTGCATCTCGGCATATTTGCTGATTTATATAAAGTTTTCATGATTTTAGACTTCTAGTATAGAAACACGTTACAAACCTTAACTATTATTGCCTCACTCTTGTTTGAAGCTTGCTTTGAAAAAGCTCGAAACAGATGATACACACTACAGTTGTGTATATTAAATTTTCTTGCATTTGTATATATAAACTTTTTAAAACTTGAACCGAGCTTGAGCTCGAATTTTCAGCTCGGTTTTTAAAACCGAGACGAGCCTAAGTTTGGTCTTGCTTGGCTTGCGAGCAGCCCTATAAATCACTTCACATCATAAAGTGGTTGGCCGACCCATGGCACATAAGCATGAGGAGGCTGAAGAGACTTTGCTTCATCTACATATTGAACTTCAAGCTGCATAATAAATGTATACTTTGTATCAATATAAAGTATTAATTTGATAATATTTTGTACTAAATATTTTTAAGGGTCAAGTTATTTTAATGAGGAAATAAAAATGAGAATGATGAGAATTATTTGTAACCATACAAATATAAAATATAATCATAACAAATTTAATTAAAAAATGAAACAAGTAAAAAACACACAAATATTTCCACCGTCTTGCTCGTTCTCATTAAAAAAAAACATAATGGTAATTGAAAAAAGTCATGTTTTTTGTTTATCATTTTGTTTTGTGTTTATTTTCGTCATTGATTGTGTTTTTTTTCTTGACACTGTGTCTTTTTTTTATATTGTGTTATATTACTCAACATTTTGCTATATTTTGTTCGGTAATGTGCGATATTTTGCGATCTATTGCGTCTTTTTAGTTGTAACTATGTCTTGTGTTAATTTTAGTCATTGTGTCTTTGATCTCGGCATTGTGTCTTTTCGTCAATTTTTTTGTATTTTTATTTTTTTTTGAACAGGGATGACGAAGGAAACATTTTAGTTTTTAATTTTTTTTAGTTTTTTATTTATATTTTGAGTTATGATTTTTTGTTTTTTTTTGAATTTATTTTAAGGGGTTTTTTTGTTGTGGTTACAAATCCTTTTCGCACTTCTCATTTTTATCTCCCTTTGTATTTTAACATTACCCTTATTTTTATCATTTTTTTTATTTTTTATAGTATCAATATGTTCATGGCTATTTCTAAGGTCTGATGTGCAAAACGGTCTATTAAAAAACATAACCTAATAGTTTTAAATTTATAAATCTAGACTCTCCTATGCTAGACCACTAGACAGGTGAATGTACCCATCGACTGTAGTAAAGCCTAATGAAGTCCGGATATCGAACCCAAAGGACACTAGCGACACCTAAACTAGACTTTGACTAATAACTTAAATAAATAGATTTAATTGATTTTGTGTTTTTTAATTATTAAATATAAACTGAATAATACTTAAACTAAAACTGACACTAAAATTAGACACGTACAAATAGAACTATTACTTAAATAGGGGAAATAACTACCTAGGCAAGGAATCCTACTGGTCAACTCGTAAACTCTCGGAATTGGATATATGATTGTTAACCGGGCTCTAAAAATATGACACTAAGGACTAAAGCACCAACAATACCTAAGAACCCTAAATATCATGTAAAGCTCAACGGTTTAATGGTTTGGTTCACTTCTCGGTCTCACCTTACCTAAATATGCTAAGGTACCCAAAGATTCAATTACCTCCCGGTCTCTCAAATCACGAAACACCCTAAGGCGTAAAGGGGTATTCTTATTGAACTCAGTTATAATTCGAACCTGTAAGAATCTAAGGGAATCTATGGTAACTC